>NW_010226779.1:0-7315 GCF_000690775.1 Eurypyga helias
AAACAGACCTTGCCATCAGCAAGGATCAGAAAGGCGTACCTGTGTACTTCTGCCCCCTTGCATGGCAAAGAAACCAGCCTTGCCAGCTGAGAATTCCCCAATTCTAAGCTAAAGCCTTCTACCACCTGCTCAGCTGAACGTGGCACGCTTCCCCACTGCGCTTTCTTCGTTCTGCACTAGCTGCATTTAACTGAAAGCTAATTCTTTTGCCAAAACGCATATGCTCACAGTTGTTTTCACCTGGGATCCATCAAACATCCCACAGAACCACAAAGGCAAATTCTGTTACTGACATACTTGCCAGCAAATTAGGTAATATATGGAAGATAATCAACCGAAAATCTGTATTTTTAAAAAGGCCTTCAGGAGACTCCGTCTCACAGCAGGTCACCGAATTTTGTAAGGCGATACAGGAAGCACAGCGGAAGCAATCAGGAAGGACTGGGAAGCTTCAGAAACACTTCAACTGGGTAAGCAGCGAAGCAGTGGCAAACTAAATTCAAACAGGTAAAAGTCAAGCAATTCAACACAGGAAAAGAGTTGTGTTGCATTTCAGGAGCATGAATTATCTAAGGGGGTCCCTGTATTCCGTAACTTATCAAATAAGGTATCTGCAGCGCTGTGTGCTGTTGTACCCTGCAACATCAGCAGGACGTGAGGGTAAACAGAATGAAAAAAAGTGATTCTCTGGCCTGGGGAGATTTTGTGGATAATCTGTATTTTGAAGAACTCCAACGGACAAAACGGCAAGGTGACAAAAATCCACGCACATGGAAAGCCTCAAATTAATAGTGGTTGCTTGAGGTAGGGCAAGAATATGAAAAAATATAGTGAATCATTTAAAATTCAGGACTGACGAGTTTAGAGATGTACGAAAAAGTTACCCATCAGGTAAGGAAAGTTACACAACCCAAGGGAAGGAATCACTTCCTTCCACAGCAAGATACTAAATCGAGAACTGGGCTAGATTGTGAAGACACATTTGTCTTACTAGTGTACAAACTACAGAATCACTAAGGCTGGAAAAGACCTATAAGATCATCTAGTCCAACCATCAACCCAACACTACCATACCCACTAGACCATGTCCTCAAGCACCACGTCTACACGTTCCTTGAGCACCTCCAGGGATGGTGACTCCACCACTTATCTGGGCAGCCTGTTCCAGTGCCTGACCAACTAGTGGAGACCTCTTACTTACCCAAGCTACTAAAACTGAAAGAACTTTAGGACATTTCTTATATTTTAACTCCTGTTCCAGAGTAGCCCAAGCTGACAACTAACAGTTGCTGCAATTCCACCACAACCATCACTGCCCCAACACTTCACTTCTGCTGGCTTCAGCACTCAGACCCGTCATGGCTCCATTTCAACACATTAATCCAAGGGGGAAATACTTTAAAAAAATAGTAGTTTTCTGCAGACTTAATGCACTGAAAGAAGCAGCTAAAAAAGCAAAAGAGCAGGAGGGAGCACAGTCACTTGGCAGCAAGCACATAAATTAGCTTACATTCCCATGGAACTCGTATTTTAATCAGGGGAGCAGATCTCTTATTTGGGGAGGCAGAGTAATTACATTTTTGCTAAACCTTCAGGTTCCAGACACTGTTACAGATAAGACAACAGACTACAAAGATCTGAGAGCATGGCAATGCTTATCAGATTAGTGCTCTTTGCTCTGTGTAATCTTCCAAGGTGCTTTTTTAACCATGTTTTTCTGCTGTTCAGAAGGGAGGGAATAGGGCGAGTGATTTAAAAATGGGGACAGGAAGGATGAGAAAGAAATCACGATCATCTTGCAATTGCTTTGTTGTACACTTCCCCGTGCCTTCTACCAAAGCTTTCTGTATTGATCTAGTGCTTTCCCGCCTCCAGAAGAAAATCAGATGTAAAAAAAGCTCTAATCCTTCACAAACTCAAACATGCATAAGTCCAGCCAGGAGGCCAAAACTTGAGAGGTAATAATTATGCTTCTGTAATTAAGCGATACCTAATGTGAGGTAAAAATTCAATTTGTCAGTTCTAACACCCACCGAGGTGCATGTTCTTTCTGGCAACCAGTCTGTCAAGTGGTTTAACGACTAAGAAATTCCTGCTACATGTAAGGAGCCTGTTCCGTTCAGAAACTTTTCTATTACACATTGCCACCATTTATTCCTAAGACCTCCAGGAATCAGGGAAACACCCCCATCTTCTACAGAAAAAAAATCATACACTATTTGCCAATGATTTGATATACCTTTTTAAGCAGTTTTAGTCTTTAACGCAGTGTTTTCAAACCTTCCCAAAATCCAGACATATCAAAACAGACACCTAATTCACTAGCCTTTTAAAGGAAAAAAAACCCCTTTGACATTATTTTCAACTAACACAACAGAAGTTATTTTCTCATTAGCAAGGGAGTACTGAGCACACAAGAAAGTTTAATACTTACTGTCCAGTCTCTGTCCCTCTCTGAAAGACTCTAAAGCAGATGCATAGTTTTTGATATGATATTCACCTAACCTGACATGAATAAAGAGAAACACAGGGGAACAGCAGTCACTTTCCAATCTAATTGACATTCTGAGGTTCACAACATCCTTAGTTTACACACTATAACGGTTAAGATTACAGGTAAGCATTTAAATTGCTGAAGAGGTATGGTTTTGAAAAGGCTAGGATGTTAAGATAACCACCACAAAGCAAATCCCTTTATAAACACAGTGTTATTATGGATGGGTTACAAGCAGTGTGGCATCAAATTTATTCATTCGCGGTGTTGCAAAAAGTTTGCACAGAGCCCTAATCCAAATCCTAGTATTGCCCTACAGATCATCACAGCATTCCCAAACCACGATGTAGGATACATACCCTTTCCTAAGGAGCGCTACAGCATTACCAGGGTTGAGTTCTAGGGACTTCTTGGCATCTGCAACAGCATCTGTTGGAAGTCAGTTTAAAGGTGAGGAACATCATAATACGTTAGAAAAAGCAGCAGACTGTTGAGTCTTACAAAATTTGCATTCCTAAAAGGTGTACTATGTCAGTTTTCTTGGGTTGCACACACTGTGTGAATTAAATCTTGCCAGAACTGCTACGGATGAACCCTTCATTCACCTACAGATCTATGCAAGATGAAACATGACTTAGCCAAATCCTCTACTTCGATCTGAAATGTGAATGTTTGTTTCTTACTGGAAAGAAAAAATAGATCAAATCGTAAGCTAATTCAGTTAATCTTTTTCCCAGGCATTATTCAGTTATCACATTCCTACCGTGACGGGATTCAGTCGCTACCAAAAACGTAAGGGTAAAAAATGCTTACAACACAAAGTTTAAAGTCTGCCTAAGAAGTATACTTAAACAAAAAGAAAGAAAAGCTGCCAAGATAATACTAAGCTAAAATCAAATGGAAAGCTGGGACTGCAGAGACTGCAGAGCGCCCAATTCATTGCAAGTTTTGCAGACACAAATCAAAGACAAACCACAAAACTGTGCCCTACATGTAGAATGAGCGTATGAAGTTACAGATAACACTTTCTGTTATTACTGTATTTGGCTGCAGACTGAAGGCATCTTCTACAAAGATGTCACAATACACTTGCAAGAGGATTCTGTGTTGTCTGAAGACGTTACCAGCGTATTTCTGTAGAAGAATATGAGCATAAGCTCGTTGACAATAATACTCTGCATCATCTGGATTCTTCTCCAAGGCTGTTGTCAGTTCCTGTAAAGACACACAGAAAAACATGAAATGGCACCTCCGAAGTCCCCATAAAAATACAGTACCAAGCTGTCAACAAAGAGACATTTCAGCAGCAAATACCCTAACCGGCACGACTGTTCACCTGTTGCCCAGTTCGCATCCACAACGCTTAACCATCAGCTCTCTAAGGACAAGGAACCTGCCACGCTATCAAATTCAAGAAGCCTGTTTCATACCGAGAAGGAAAACAGGACTTTCAAGTGCCTTAAACACAACGCCTAACGCACAGGCGATCCTGCATATTCCCAAAGACCTCCCTGAGATTCTCAGTGTTTCTGTACACAGGTCTGCTGGGTTCGAGGCAGCCCTGCAGGATCAGGAATTTGGAAACCCAACATGCTGTGCGTCAAAACACTCGCGTAGGGACAACATGCCCAGAGCGCCGTACCATGTGACCAAACACCATATTACACGACATCACTGAGCATGGGAAGCTGTTCCCATCTCTGCTGAGCACAAAACGCGGCACAGGGCTCACGGGAAATACTGGTGCACCATGGAGATAACCACAGAGTAGTCCCTTGTTAGGGGAAGCACTGGGTATACGGATCAGGGTAACAATACTACACCAGCTGTGAGAAATTTATGACTTCTGCACAACGGAATAAATTCAAAGTGACTCGATGCACACACCTGAAAGAGCATCTCCAGTTGTCCTCTTATTAGTGAGGCAGGTGCTCCCCTTTGCTAGAGGACAGCAGGTCTTCCAGAGCCACTACAGTGAGTGCATCACGAAGTACAGTAACCCCGTTTGCTACGCTGACTGGACTCCTACTCACCATTTAGCACGCATGAGGGTGGCCAAGAGAGATGCTTCAACCCTGCGTGAATACTAGTACGGTACAGCTGCCAAAATGCTGTCCCAATCAAGGCAGAGAGAAAGAGCAGAAGGACCTGCCCTGGTTTTAATTCAGATCAGCACCTTGTTGTGTTTCACAGCCGTCACATAAAACACACCAACTAGGAGCTAAGCGGCCACAACAGCTTCTGTTAGCAGCAGCATGAATTCCTATCAGGGTAAGATACAAATACGTACAGCACACATTTCTAAAACCTTTGGGGTCTCTAAAAGTGGCAGGTAGGAGACAGTTGTAACAAGCAACAGTTGATCAAATTACACAGATGTCCTCTTCAGAATTGAAGGCATGCACAGGCAGTCGCTACACAAAAACTCATGGCTGTAGGTGTTGCCAGGGGTGATGTGTCTATTAAAATAGGTGCGTATTATGCTGAGAGGTGAAGTTCAGCTTTTCATCCCCAAAACCAAGTGGGGTCTGAGTCTGACACAGAGCATCACAGGCACTCCACAAGCAGAGCCACTTGTGTGACAGGTCACCTCTCCCTCCAAGCATTACACTCTGTGATTTACGCCGATGACAGAAGCAGCGATTAGAACCAGCACTAAACACGTGCACGGATTCTTCCCCTCACCCCAGGAAAGCCAAAAAAAAAAAATATCCAAAACCAAACCCAAGCATCTTAAACAGGGCAAAACTCATCTCTTGGTTGGCTTTCTGTCACTAAGTTGTCAGACGGCACCCAGGCGCACACAAAAAGAAGTTACTCCATGACACAGCTATTTGAGAAGGCAGCCAAGTAACACTCAAGTAGCACCAGAAGTCCAGATTATGGACACCAGCGACAGTTGCCTAGATCAAGCTTAGAGCTAGGCCCCACGAACACCCAAGTATGTGCTTTCTCCTATTTTTTAAGGCCCTTACCAAGCAACCAAGTTGCAAAGCTATTTCTAAATACATTGAGGCCTTTCAAGTCCCTCCATGCCCATGATAAGTTTGTAGGAATTAAAGATGCTTTTGGTCTCCTGACTCACTCATGACAGAATTTAAGAGGGTCACCACCCCTGTTTCCCATTTGGCAAAACAACTCAACAAAACAAAGTCAATGAATTTTGGTTTAACACCGAGTTTTGATTCTCTCCTAAATCATCACCACTCGCACTGCAGAGCATTTTATAAATGAAAAGCAAATAGAAAACATCCTTATTCCACACAGGAAACTATTTTTTTCGACTTAAAGTGACAAAAAAGTCCTTAAAGAGTTCACAGCTTTATCACTCAGTATTTAAAGACAGATGAAGACACTTCAGTTTTATCAGACCCAGGTGCAGAAAGCCAAACACGCTCTCCAAGGCGCTAAAGGAATCAAAAGTCCTGAGGACACAGTGCAGAAATCACCACACCAATGGGACACAAGTCCAGTCAGGTGTGGAAGCGTTACACAGCACCACTTACACGGTATCATGGCCCAGATTAGAAATACGAAGTACGTGAACTAAAAGACCACACCTAAGATCGCGCAAACATGGTGATCCAAGATTCCAAGTCAGCAAAACGCTACGCTGCACTATGAGACTTCCCAGTTCAGGGACTGTCAAGCACACTCTGCCTACCCAATCCAAAAATGTTACACAAGTGACACCAGTATTACTGCATCAGATATTAAATAATGCCTATAGAATGTGTTACATGCTAATTTTAAGTGCTGAATGTACAAATAACTGCAACGTGAACTAGAAAAGCAAAGCAACTATGTTACTACAGGAAAAAAAAACCCCACCCCAAACACCTATTCTGATAGTATGCTTTAACACTTCCAAAGACCTTACTGGTGTTGGGGTTTTTTTGGTGTGTTTGTTGGTGGTGTTCCCCCTCCCTCCCCATAGGAAATATATATATATATTTTTTTTTTAGGTATGAAATTAATTTTACTCTCTCAAATTGCTTTTTAGGTATCCCTTATGTTCTGAAAAACTTTTACAAACTACAGCCTAAACCCCAAAGAACTGTACAATTCAGCTTCACCATTTTCTTTATGGAAAGACAACTCAGCATCATCTTATGCTTCTGCCGCCTACACTGCTCAAGCAGAATTAACCATTTTCATCCTCTCCCCTTCCAAGTGTGTTAAATAGAAATACTTATCCACCCTCCAGTTCTGTCTTCTCATTAAGCCTCTGTTTTAAGTAAAAATAACCTTTGAAACCATGTCCATATGTATTAACGGGTAAAATCCCCGAACAGCCCAGGTTGGAAGGGACCTCACACAATCGTCTGGTAAAGCCTTTTCTGGGAAAGAGAGCCCAGATGAGGTTACCTAGCACTCTGCCCCATCACCGCTTGAAAACCCTCAGTGACAAGGGCTCTACCATGTCCCTGCAGAGGCTTTGCCAGTGAATGGCTGTACTCACTGCAAAAATATTTATTTCTTACATTAAGATGAAAGGAAAATCTGTTCCGGTCCCCACAAAATACAGGAAGAGGAAAAACGGACCAAAGCAGAATAAGAACTGATGAAGAATGGGCACGTTTCCCTAACTTGGGGCTTCTTTAACTGCACATCACACCTGATGTAGTTCTCTGAACTACCATTTACCTAAACAGGCGGGCAGAGTTACTTGTGGGGGTTTATTTTTTCCGTTCCTCGCAACACGGGGAGCAGAAGGAGCCGGACAGAACGGCTCTAACTCCTGCGTGGTCAGCCCCCCAGGCGAGAGGGGCCCAGGGCAAGCCCCACAGCCCCCGCCCGCCCCACGGCTGCTCCCCTCGC
>NW_010226780.1:0-1074 GCF_000690775.1 Eurypyga helias
GGTTTGCAGGCAGGGTGCTGGCAGGTTGTCGGAGGGAGTCGTGTCGCGGGGACAATGCGGCGTGTTTGTTTGCTACAGCTAAAATGGCAGTTCTTAAGGGGAAAGGGAAAAAAAAAAAAGAGGAGTGCTTCTGCACATCCAGTCCCCTCGTCTTTTGATTAAATGAGATTTTGCTGTCGAATGAGGGAGCTGGGGACCGCGAGCTCCCGAGCCTGCGATTTCCATCGCAGCCAAACGAGGGGAGGAAAAAAAAAACCCCAAACCCTGAACCACCCCGAGCCCTGAAAATGCAGTTTAAAAAAAGGGGTTGGAGCGAGTTGTAATTGCTGCAGTCGTCAGCGCGGAGGCCGGGGGATGCCGTGTCACGGCTGGAGGGTTCGTCACCGCAGAGCTGGCAGCCGCGGGGGCCGTGGCCCCGCTCACCCTCGCCTCCCGCTTCCCAGCCTGGCCAAAACGGGTGGAGGAGCATCCCGGGAGGAAACGCTGTGCTGGAAGGCGATGGGGTGCGGGAGGGGGCTGAGCAGCAACAGGGCAAGGGGCTTGAAAGACCCTGAGCCTCTAGAAACCCCGGTTGGTGTTGCAATTACAGCCAGTTCGTTTAAGGCCGTTGCGCTTAACGCTGTTGCGTTTCAGCCGTCGCGTCTCCCGCCGTTGCGCTTCGAGCTGCTGCGTGTCACGCTGCTGCATGGAACACGATAGCACTTAAAACCGCCGCATACAACGCCGTTGCACTTAGCACTCTTGCACATAACGTGGCCGCGATGCACGCCCTTGCACAGAAATCCCTCGCACAGAAAACCCTCGCACAGAAATCCCTCGCACAGAAATCCCTTGCACGGAAAGCCCTTGCACGGAAAGCTCTTGACCATAAAGCCCTTGCACGGAAAGCCCTTGCACGGAAAGCCCTTGCACGGAAAACCCTGGCACGGAAAGCCCTTGCACGGAAAGCCGCCCCGGTTCAAGCCATCGCAACACAAGCCCATGCATCGGGGCCGATTTCTCCCATCGGTGCCAGAGCCTTCCCCGGTCGGGATGCCGGCGCGAAGGCAGGCGCTGTCCCCCTGCTCCTCGCCT
>NW_010226780.1:1305-1527 GCF_000690775.1 Eurypyga helias
CGCCTCCTCCGCGGCGCCGATGACCCCAGCGTGGGGGGAAAAAAAAGGCAAAATTAGATTATTTTTTCCCTTTTTTCATCATTCCCATTCCTCGTTCCGTGAGCGAGATGGGGAGGATGCGGATGGCGACCGCGGCAGCCGTCCCAGCTCATGGGTGGTCCGTGATGGGGTGTTTTCGGAGAGGACCGCGGCATCAGTCGGAGGGTGGGAGAGCTGAAACGC
>NW_010226781.1:0-307 GCF_000690775.1 Eurypyga helias
CAAGGATGGGATCCAAGGCCAGTGCGGGGTCCCGAGAGCAGCTTCACTGCCCTGAGCCTGTTTCTCCCTGGGACAGGGGACCCCATGGATGACGACCGTCCCCTCTTCAGCACCTCACCTTCAACCGCCAACAGCGCCCCTGTCCAGCCCCGGGGACCCCACGACACACACGACAGGGTAGGACAAGAGGTGACCAAGGGTCTGACCTGGGGGGGGGCCCAGAGTCCCTGAGCTCACCCAGCTGCAGGGAACGTGTCCTCCCGGGCTGCAGCGTGGGGAGCAGGGCACCCTCAGGGCATGTCCTCAC
>NW_010226782.1:0-5262 GCF_000690775.1 Eurypyga helias
GGCCGCGAGGCGCCCGCTGGGGTCTCGTCGTCTCAACGAGGCCCCCTCAGCCCGTGAGGCGGCCGGCAGAAGGTCCAAGGCCTCTTCTCACCCTCAGGGCAGCCCGGGGAGGGCAGGGGCGAGCCCCGGCCCCACTGTGGCAGCCCCTCAAACGCTGGGCGCCCCGGTCTGGTGTCACAGGGAGAGAGCGGGGCTGCCACAGGTCTCCTCAGGGCTTCGGAACCCGGGAAGCGCTGCCAAGACATGGCTTCTTGCTCTTCCTCTCAGTGGAAGGACCCCAAGAAAACATTCACCCTGGCCAGTGTGACTTGCTGGGACAACTAGCCCCCTGCTCTTGGAGGGGGCCGTTGGTGGTGCCCACACAGCAAAAAGAGCAGGCTATGGGCCCATCACCCAGAGTGGCTGTGGGGAGCTGAGGCATCCATTGCCCACGTCCATCCATCCAGACCACTCGAACTAACATTTACATCTTGGAGACGCTCGTCTTCTCCCCTCTGAGGGGTGTGGAGTGTGGTTGCCTCAGCAGGCCCTAAATGAGCGTCACATCTCTTATCCATCCATCTACAGCCTCTTCCTTCATGCTGATTGCTTCCGTTGTAGACGTGGCTAAACCAGTGCTGTGGATCAATTTTCAAAAGCTTTCAGTCAATAAATTTCATGTGTATGTGTAACTAATGGATTTTGCAGTGTAGCACCTTGGACTCAATCTAGATTTCATCTCCCCGTGATGCCGAAGCACTGTTTGCTTTCCTCTTGGGCAGGACTTCTCCTACAGCATTATTGACCTTCCAGCACCTGCTGTTTGTCCACCCGCTTGCTGTAGCATCTGGTTCAATAACACCATCTCACGCAAAGCACCCTGCTGCCACAAATCTACTGAAATATTTTAAGAGTTTTGAATTTCCTTCCTTGCTGGAAGGTAAGGAACCATCAGGCCAAAGGGTGTTGTCAATAATGCTCACCAGAACGGAAAAGAGGGATGAAAGCACAGTATTACCGTTTTCCAAAAATATTTCTTCCCTAAAAAAACATATTCTGCTCATCTTTTATGAAGATGACTGAAGATGCTAGGGGTGATATCCACTCAGAATACTACCTGAGGAAACCATGTGCTCCCCATGAACAACGCTGAGAATTTTAGACATTTACTATAATCTGGCTAAAGGGACACAGTTCTTATTAGTGTGGGAAGATAGGATCTCGCCCAAGATAAAGTTCTGGGGTGATTGCCTACAAGATGTGAAATCTTGGACTGATCCCGGTTAATCAGCACAATCACATTACAATCCTCTCAAGGAAATACTAGGGGAGCCCTAGCCAACTGGGTGAACGAGACCGTCTAAGGACATCGTGGATTGTCTTTTCAAGTCTTAAATTGAAACTTTTCTTCAGTAGAATTGCACCACAATAAAAGTTTAAAGAAAAGTCACTAATAGCTGGGAGTTACTCCTTCACGGTTCTTTAAACCTTCACTCCTGCAACAGCCTCTGAGAGCAGTTGCTCCAAGAGAAGCGCTCAGAATTGGATCTCTCTTGACGCATGAACATGCATCTCTCTGTTTTTTGCACCGAGGAGCAGAACTTGGTGCAGTTTGAGACCATGCCTTAAATTCTGACTGGCTCTGACATTATAGGATGTTACAGGTACAAAGGCACCTCACAAACAGCTGCCGTAGGCTGTGTGTACAGGAGGGGAGAGGTTTATTTTATCAGTGCACTGCACACTTCCATTGACATGTGCAACATGAATTAATTCCTGATTAAATTATTGACTTCAGTGGGATTGTTCTACTGTATCAGTGGAGGAAGGTCCTGTATTAGGGGATCTCCCTGCACCTCACAGGACCCTAAAATAGGAGGCCCTGAATGATTCTGCCTCTTGCACCATGTTCCTAATTCACGGTGGGCAGCTTCTGCCTTCAGCAGCAGCCCATGCCATTAAACAGGCATGGTACTGGTGAGTGGGTGCCAACTGGGGTGCCGGCTCCCCCTGCATGCCCCACCACGAGCCCGAGAGCCACCAGCAGCCAGCCTGGACCTCACAGCAAGCCTTGCCGACTTGCACTGGCTTTGCAGTGTAATTACTGACTTCCAGGTGCTGTCTGTCAAAACAGACTAGTAGAGAGGGAAAAAAAATCAAAGACAGGAATTAAAGGAATATTAAAGACTCAGACAAGATGGGGGAGGAAGCTTAAAGGCTCCTGGGAAGGGCCATGATACAGGATTCTGCCAAACCTGGTGCAAAGCAGAGCCTGAAGCGCTATCTCAGGCAGCTCACTTTGGTCCTGTTTCCTTTTGATGATGGGAGGGAAGGCAGATGTACCTAGAACCTGTCATTACTCCTGTGATGTTCCCCCAGCTGCAGGCTGGCTATGCAGGAAACTGAGACGGCACCTTTGGTGTGAATGTCAGGGAGGTCATGAACTCACCTTTCCCACTGGACATTTATTCCGGGGAGTGGCAAGATCTGATGCAGGTTCATTCAGTAAGGTATTTGCATCCTCTTTTCCTTGCCAGCTGCACAGTAAAGGACTTTTCACCTGGTAACACATACAGCAGGTCAAGCCAGCGCAATCTTAAAGCGCCTACAAGGCACACCCAGGGCCATGCAGCAGCAGGTTAGCTATCAACCTGAGCGATTGGCTGGGCAGAACAGGAGGTAACGTGAGCGAGAAGCTGTTTGTGTAAGCACAGTGCCAGCTATGAGGCTGGCTTCTTTTCATATTGCACCTCTTGTTGATTTGCAAAGCACTCGAAGTAAAATGAAGTGTGACTGACTCCTGGAGAAATCAGTATAAAGAAGGACATTTAGAGTGGAGGGTTGGGGAGGGCTTGAGCATGTGCAGCTCTGGAAGTCACAGTTTTATGGTTAGTTGACTATAAATATCACCTTCTTTCTCTGCTTGAAACAGCAGAGGCTCAGCTTCCTTTCCAAGACCCACAGAGGTGTCACATTTGACAGATGGTAAGAAAAAGAGGCTGCCAAAGCAGCGTTTACAGCAGGGCCCTATACATTTACTTTATGCGACAGGGGATGACACCTTGTTCAAACACATGCAAAGTGTGGACTGCAACAAACTCTGCTTAAAGTCAACGCTGCATGAGCAGCAGCACACTTTGGGGCTTCTTCTCAAAAGACCGATGGTGTTGCACACAGCGTGCATTTCCCTTCTTGGAGGAGAGGATTTAACTTTAATTTCCTCATTTCTGCAAAGCACTTCAGAAATCCTATAATAAAACAGATGAGGGAGTGGGCTGGGAGCCTGCAGCCCCAGTTTTTACTCCTAGCTCTGCTTTTGGGCATGTATCAGCTACGTGGCTGTGTACACAAGGAGTGGAAGACAAGATTCTCCTTGCTGGAAGAACAGAGGGGGCAGTCCCCTGGAGAGCCAACACGGGGAGGTTGGGAGCACACTGCATTTAGCCTGAAGTTGCACTGTAAAGTCATTCTGTGTGCTGCGGCGAGGTGGGGTCCACCCAGTTCATCAAGGTTCTGCAAAAGGAGAAAACGGTGAATGTGTGACTCCTCCAGGGCGCTGCGTGTAATACCATCTTCCCCTGTTACATGAGCATTAACAGAGGGTGATGAGCAGAAGAATCCAGACATGCTGAGAACTTCCCAGATCACCCCAAAGTGACCCTGGAGGTGCTCCAGCTGTGAGCAGCACAACTCTGAATGCACTGGGCCTATCTCTCTCTCACCTGCTAGGTAATTCCACAAACATGTTCTCAGGTGCCTGAGGAGGCTGATGGGCAGGAATAACACACCCCAGCTGGTGGGTGGTTTGGCTGCAGAAGGAGGTTAGTGTGGTTGACAAACAGCCACTGACATGAGGCACATGGGCGCCCAAACTATCACACTTCAGCTCCCGACACAATTGCCACATCTCATCCTCTCCCCCTGCCAGCTCGGCCACCCCACAACGCCCTCCTAGTTTTAGTGGGCTGAAGCCGTTCAGGCTTTCACCACCCAACAGGTACACAGAATTCCCAGTGGTTGCAGGAATCCAAACACCGGGTCCTGCTTTGTTTGAATGGACGTGGAGCTGTCACCAGCCCTCGTCCACACTGAGCTGGTGGCACCCAGCGCAGCAGTTCTGCGCTGCCTTCGCAGGTGCCAGCACAGCACATGCTGTCCACGGCAGTACTTTTATAATTTTGTAGAATGACTCCAATATTAACTTCTTCCTGATTTCCCCCGGAACAGCTGGATTCTGCTTTCTGTTTCCTTAAAATAATTGTTAGCACAGTAAGTAATTAAGTGGTTTAACCATCCTTTTCATTTCCCAGCTGGAGCTGCAGGGGTCTTGGGTTGCATTATTTAGAGTATTAAATAGATATGGAAAGATAATCTATTCAGGACCTCTGAAAGCTTGCCAATTATAGCATCCAGTGACTCAAGCAATAATAGAAAATGCCAGAGGATGTTGCAGGATTATACAGTGTGTGTAAACATGACCGAAGCATTCAATACACCATGTAAAAACCACCTTAAAGTCCAACCACCCTCAAATGCAAAAACGCCAGTGAGGCAATGGCTTTTGCTGATGACACTGAAGACCAAACCAAACAGAAACGGCAGGTTTTGGGGGAACCTCAGGTGCAGCCTGAACTCACGCACACAAATATCCCAGCTAAACCCCTTCGTGGCATTGCCATCTAGTGACAAGCACTCAGCCTGTGCCCGAGCAAGCACTGAACCTCTGAGCACCTCAGCGCAAGCCACGTAAGGCGGCACAAGGCCTGCTTGATTATCCTCCTCCTACGCTACTCCAAGCAGAGGTCAAACAGCCCGTCGGAGCGGACGGCGCTGGTGTGGGAGCTGCTGTGGGTGACTGCACAGCTCGCACAGGGAGGACCGTGTGCAGGCTGTGTGTTTTACGTGTGCTTAAAAGGAGACATAAGCGTGTGCAGGGACAAACAAACCCCTCAGGTGCTGCCACAGCCTCTGAGACACTAGACAGCCCTAGGCCTGACCCGGGATGGGCTGCTGTCTCCCAGGACCTTGCCGGAGCGCAGGCCGTGTCGCTGGGGAGGGGAGATGCCAGCCGCGGTGCGCAGCAGCCTGGCTTCCGGCAGCTTCCGCGTGCGTGGCCTAACGCGCATCTCTGCTGCGGGGCTGCACTGGCAGGCGTGATGCTCCTGAATCTGGGAGAAATCCTGCCTGTCCTCCTACATTTTATAAACTCAGCAGCAGAAAATCCCCGCAGCGGTAGAAACGCTCTTTTCCAGACACACATCCCACCCACCCCCAACAGCGCGC
>NW_010226783.1:0-11763 GCF_000690775.1 Eurypyga helias
CCGCACCATGTAAACAGCAGCGGCTGTCTTCTGTTTACATGATTTCAGCAACACAGGCTTTTCATTTGATTTAGAAAGAGGCTGAAACTGTGTTTTTAGGACAGCGTTACAGTATGTATCCGAGTCACAGCACCAATTGTGAGGCACTGGAACAGGTTGCCTAGAGAAGCTGTGGATGCCCCATCCCTGGAAGTGTTCAAGGCCAGGCTGGATGTGGCTTTGAGCAACCTGGTCTAGTGGAAGGTGTCCCTGCCCATGGCAGGGGGGTTGGAACTAGATGGTCTTTAAGGTCCCCTCCAACCCAAACCATTCTGTGATTCTATGTTTTTTCTGCAAGCAGCCCAGCTCACCCCCTGCCAGCAGCAGAGATGTGTAAGGGAAGGTGTTACTAACACAGGCTTAGACTTTCAGGCTAATTTATTTTCAGGACCTGTTCTTTGGTACAGGTATCAGTACACCTGGAAAATACACACAAGTATTTCCTCTGTGAAAAGACCAACTAATTAAAACAGCTGCACATCTTCACAGCACATAAAAAGCCTTGCTAACAGAATCCTCTACCGCATCAGCGCCAATGCTACCAGCAAAAACTCCTGCAACGTCAGTGTTCATCAATATCTTAATTACCTTGTAATTCATTGTTCTAAGCTGTAATTTAATGTATTTGAAGAGACTTCAAGATGTGCTGAACTCATTAAAACATTCAGTGCTTGCCAAACCAAAAGCAGGCTAAACATTCTTCCAGGTCTGAAGTTACTGTGAGCCCGTTTCTTGAAGATGCGCCCCTGTCACAGCTCAAGCAACTCAGTCATTCATTAAAAAGCAGCAGTCACTAAGATCTACATTATATTACAACCACCATGTTGCAAATGACTACTGAAGTTAAATGCTAGCACTAATAAAAACTTAAAAAAATACAAATCTCTTACTACCAATCTTTAAAGATTTGTACAGAGCATGTAAATAGGAAAACACTTTATATATGTTAAAATCTTTTTTTGCAGTTCGTTCAGCGCAACCAGGTAGTATTCAGTTGTGTCTGGTTTTTTATGCTTGTGTCCATTTTCAAAACTTCTCGAATCGCCATGGTAGCGTAAGTGGATGGGGGAAGGGAGAACTCCATCTTTAGTGCCCTGAATTTACCATCTATCATGGAGGGTAAGAGGAGACACAAAGCAAGAAAAAGTTGTTAAGGGCCTAAGTAATGCTCATCCTGGATGACATCTAAACAGCACTAAAGTTTTCCATGACCAACTCCCCAAACCCCTAAAACAAAACAACCACCACCACACTCCAATTCACAATCCACAGTGGAATTTCATAACACAACTACTTTAACATTTTCTTTTTAAAAGCAAAATGAACTTTTGTTCTTTCAGAAATGGATTCCTAGCCTCTCTTCACTTTTTGTGGAAAGTACTGTCAAAACACCTTGAGACCAGAGTTCTGTAAGAAAGATTTCCACTGAATTCTGTTAAGTATTTGAGTCAGCTCAAATTGAGCACAAATAATATATGCCTAAGCATATAGACAATTGATGGCCTAATTCCACCTTCATAAGTACCAGAGACATTTACTGCTGAGCGTTCACTGACTTTACAGGTGTCTGTAAGGCAACGTAACAGTCAGTACAGACTGCTGGCAGACTTGCTCACACTTTTGAGGAATAAGGGTCCTTATTTAGACACCTGACTTTGGATATTCTTCAGTAGCACTGCTGAACAGTCTAGTTAAATAAAAGCTCTTCTTAAAAGAGCTTTCCATATGTAGCACTTCAAAGCCAACAGCCAGATCAAACATCAGCAGAAAAGATCAACTTACCCATAGGAAGAACTGGTAATGGTTTTCCTTCCAGCTTATCTAAATCCGTAGTAAATAACGGGATTCTGGGATCATCATATGCAACAACCTCCCTTTATAATATACGTAAGATTTAAAAATATTAATTATTCATAATACATTTGTATAAAATAATATAAATTGTATGTGTCTTATTAATGTTTTATTCAAATTTGGCAATTACAACTGAAATGGAACTGATTTTCTCATTAAATAAGGGAAGGTGGCCTTTATGGTGCAATAACTGGTAAAGCTTTATGTAGAAGATTCGCCTCTCATTGACGAGAATTGTAACAAAAATACCAAATCAGTGAGAAGTTTCTTTGCGTACATCATCTGTCTTCCCTCGCGGGCTGTCAGGATTTCCAGCTATCCAAGAACTGTAGTTTATGACATTATGTGAGGAATGGTGTCAACTCTAAGAATACTGGGGGGGGGAAGCCTTCACTTTGAAGAAAGCCGTCTAAACGTCTTTGAAAGGCCTTAAACACATATTCTACTCTTTCTACCATTCACGTAACACTCCATATGTAATGACGACGCTGGAAAAGTAACTGGGAAGTGGAGAAGCTTTAAACACCAGCGCTAATTAAAGTGCAAACATTTGTATTTTTTGTCTCCCTCCTAAACTCTCCGTATTTTTCTTTTCCCATGCATCAGTGATCAAGTCTTTCTGCACAGCTGTATAGTCACTTGTTTAAAAGGTATTTATTCAGTTGCCGCATGGCAACCAGGTTGAGTCTCTAACAGTGATTTAGTAGGTTTGAGTGACACAAATCTTTCTGACTGACAGATAGGTAACTGGAGAACAACTTACAGCAAGACTATGAAAAGACCTGCTTTGAATACCATCTATCACGGTTGCAACACAAATAACTATTAAGTGCTCGGGCAAGCCCTTGCAAGGACTGTACAACCATAGGTGTCCTGACACTCATGCATCACAGAACCAGAGGACCAAGGAAGAAAGGCAGCTATGGTTCAACTTCAGCTGCGTAAAAACCACTAGGGAATGCAGAGATCCTGCCCTACCTATGTTTCAGTCCATGTGTACATCCCATGGGTCAATACAACGGTTCTTGTACTTGGTCATCCCACATACATTCTATGCTGTCAGTTCAAGCATTATTTCCTTTATCCTGCTACTTACCAACTGACATTCTGAGGTCGAATGATAATCTTTCTGTATGCACCAGAAAGCGAATAATCTCTGATCTTATGCCTCATGTTGTTGATATCAAGATTGTCAGCTACTAGCATCTCCTTGTAGGCCTCACCAACTGCAAGAGAGGAAAATATTTAGTAGGAGAGAATGTAGTGCGGCTGATTGAAACAGCCCATTTTCATGGATCGTTCCATCCCCTATATTTAGTAGCTTTCAGCATATACAGGATAAATGTTACACCAAAGTTACTCATTGCAAATCTTATTACCTACCATGTTTGCTTCTACAACCTGATTTGTAGAAGCAGTATACAGGAAAGAATCTTAGCAAATCAAACTTCCAGCTGAAAGCAAAATTTACAAAATATTTCACTGACATCTCGCACACGCTTTCCCAGTATCCAGACTTCACAAGACTAACATCAGGTACATGGAGAAAAAAAGAAAAAAGGGCCAGACTACCCATTGCTTTATCTTTGAAAAAGCAGCTGAGTGAAGTAACTTAAGAGAGCCTGTAAAGAAATTAGCTGGTAGGGACCTTTCAAGTACACTGCCAACAGAAGGAGTAATTCCGTTAGTGTCTTACATCCTTAAATAAGGGTGTGTGTATGCACACCTGTGGAAGACAGGGAAGACAATGGAAATACAAGAACATACTGCAGCTAAAATGCTGTCTGGTGCCTTTGATCTGCAGTGCAATTGCCAGCATTACTTCACGCAGTCGGGAATTTTAAGCAGGAATAAGTTAGGCTCACTGTGGCCAAATCCCAGTATAAATATATTGAATGTAAAGAATGGCAGCTTTTCTTTCCAATGTCGTTCAGTGCTGCAACTCATCACAAACAGATCTTTACCTTCCAGGTGTCTGAGATGGGTGATAAATGGGATCCTAGCTCTGGGTCTTATTCTGACAGGCAGAGAGGCTCAAGAGACCCAAGTGGTCTTTTAAGAACCACCAACTACAAGAGCAGTTCAACCAAACAGTGAGGAAAACAAGTGCATGAACTGGGAGAGTGGTTAGGCTAAGCAGGCAACTCATGACTCAGCCCACGTTTAAGGACACACACAGCAGGTGACAGCTAGGGCTGTTGCAAAGAAGGGATATACCAACATTGTCCAGGCACCTAGGGATGGTGCTAGGAAAGCGAAAGCTCAGCTAGAGCTGAAATCACCAAGAGACATCAAAAGCAACATGAGTGAAACTGCAACATCAGGAATGAAAGAACACAACGAGAATGTTGGCCTGCTGCTAAACAGGGCAGGTCGCCGGGAGACAGACATGAGGCTGAAGGTCTCCATGCCTCCTCTGCCTCAGTCGTGACCAGCAAGGTCACCTCTTGCTCCGAGAGGCAAGGTTCAGGAAAGAGAGGGACTACCAGTAGTGGAAGATGATACAGGCTGAGAGTGGGCTCACGTGAGGGCAAAGCTTTTCTCTATCATCTCTGAAAGATCGTGGAGATCGGGGGAGGTCCCAGGTGACTGCAGAAAACCAAGTGGTGCACCCATCTTCAGAAAGGCAAGAAGGATGATCTAGGGCATTACAGACCAGTCAGATTCACTTTCATCCCTGGGAAAAATAATGGAGCTAATCCACTTGGAACATGTTTCTGGGCACAAAACAAGCATAACAGTGAGCATGGTTTTACCAAAGGGGGAAAAAGGAAAAGAAAACCAAAAAACCCCACCAACCTTATTGCCTTCTATGATGAAATAATCTGTGGATGAGGGGAGAGCAATGCCGGTTGCCTGCCTTGCCTTCAGCAAGGCTGTCGACATGATCCCAGAGCATCCTTACATCCGAGGTCAGAACATTACAGTGGGTGGGCTGCCAGATGGGTAAAGAACTGCCTGGCTCATTATCTCAAAGGAGAGTCACTACTGGTTTCAGCTCTACCCAGAAGCTCATTATACGCAGAGTTCCTCATGGACCTGGGATATGCCTGGTTCTTTATCAGCATACATAGAGTGGCTGGAATTCACCCCAAGTTTGTGGACAAAATCAAGCTGGGGTGGCAGTCGATACACCCAAGGGTAGGACTGCCATTCAGAGGGACCTGGGCAGGCTAGAGGAACCTCATGAAATCCACCAAGGACAAAGTCCTGTACCTGAGCGTGAATTAACTCCTTGCAACGGTACAGGCTAGGGAGCAACTCTGCTGAGAGGGGCCTGGGACTCCCAGCAGAAAGGAGGCTTAACAGAGCACCCTGGCAGCAACAAAAGCAACAGGAGCCTAGCCAGTACCTGCATCAAGAAAAACAATTATTGCCCTTCGCCGGAAACACATGAGACTGCACTTGGAGTGGTGTGTCCAGTACAGAGCTGATAAACGTGAATGAGTCCACTGGAAGACCACGAGGTCAATGACCAGGGGTTGTAGCACATGCCACGTGAGGAGAGTGAGAGAACTGGGCGGCTTTAGCTCAGGGGAGGAGAGTTACAGACTACTTGTTCTTCGAAGTTTCAGACCTGACAGGAAAAAGCCCTAAGCAAGCTGGCCTTGCTTTGACCAAAAGATTGGACCAGATGGGCTCCTGAGGTCCCTTCCAATCAAAATGATTCTACAACTCTATCCCTTAATAACAACATTGTGTTCCAGGCAGATCATTATAGATCTCTGAATCTACTCCATTAAAATCAGTTTAGATCAAATGCACATTACATACAGGAGATGAAAGATATGCCTTTTTAAAAAAAAACACATTCATATTAGTTATATTTAAACAAACATATCTGTTTCTTTTTCCTAACTTCAAGCGTGTGCTTGGGTTACAAATTCTAGAAGTGCTGTTTGTTTTCTCATTTAAAAATCAAATGCATACATTTTTCAATTAATATTTCAGCATCTTTTTCCCCTTGTGCTGAGATAAATATTTTTGCCTCAGTAAAAAAAAGTTTCTTTCTTTGGAAAAACTACTAGCTAAAAAGAAATCTGAAACAGATTTATGTTAAGAGAAACAAGTTACAATGCAGATTATCATTTTCACAACGGGAGAGGCTCATAGTAATGTATCAGAGCACTGAAATGGAGAATTTTTTTTAATGGTCACCAAGGTTGAATAGATCTAATCTTCCTTTTAAGAACAATTTTAAAGCAGACTTAGATTTTCAGAGTAAGTACCTAAGTTAACAGTCAGACTTACTTTTATGCTTTGGATAAATAACATCAAATCCAGGCAATGGCATCACTACATCATGGATAGTGTAGTTACCAACTTCTTCTTCTTCGATATGAACAGCTGTGGCTACAGTCAGGACAGAAAAATGAAGGGTTTATCAGTGTGGATGCCTGTGACACTTGACATTCACTAAATTTAAAATGAACCACTTGGTTGAAACAAGCCTACTCTGGTAGGGATAACTACTGTGTTTCATCTCCACTTAACAGACAACATTTCCAAGAAAAGAAGTAACAGTCTCCAAGACTGTCACAGTTACCGGCAGAATCACAGCCTCATTTCCAGTGACTGGTTCAGTCAGGACTGCTAGACGAACAATCCCCGAACCAGGCACCAGGTGTCCACAAAGGAGAAATACTGTGGATATTCTCACCCCAGGGAAATGCCAGAGTAAATCCATGTGGAGAAAGTTTTAACTGAGAGGGGCCTCTGCTTCACAGGATACTAGTGCAGACAAAATCTTTTGAGCTTAAAACACTCATAACATCCTTCCCCAGTTCTCCGTAGCTCATCTAGGTTTAAGTTACTTCTTGAGAACAATCAGTCCTCTCTTCCCTATCCAGCTATTTCAAAAAAACAGCAGATCAACAGCTAATGGAAGTGTAATACCTAACTTGCAATACCTTGCAAAATCTGACTAAAACTGGCCAATGGATTCAGAAATCACTGGACCAAAAATGGGTGAGAGGGGAAATAAAACATATAGGCAGGATCACATAAACAGACACAAGCCTTGTTTTCCTAATAATTTGAACTACACAGAATCACTGGCTTTTTGTCTGTCTGATTTTACCTCCTTTAAGCGTGAGATCGCCTGGTACAGCTCTAAGCCCATACTCTTCTATTCTCTTGCTCACCATATTATTCCACACATAACTCTGGTAGCTATGGATATACATTAATCGATTATTCCTTGGTATCTAGAGGTAAAGAAAAAAAAGAGTAAAACATTAGAAAGATGTGCTTTTAGTTTTTTCTCTCAGCTATAACCAAAAAGACATATATTTGAAATGTTCATCTCCAACAACAGGACTAATACAAGCCTTGGTATAGAGATTTGGGTTTTGTTCATTATTTGGGAAAAGGGTATGTGAAGAAATAATGCTTTTATGCATGTGAAATCTGCACAAGACAACTCTGTACTTAAATTAAAAAAAAAAAGAAAAACCCAAACTTTTTTTTTTATTCAACAGCTCAAACACATGGGGCTATTATAAAACACTGAATTCATACTCAACATCCTGAAATCTTAAGTAAACTTGGCAGATGTGAAAGCACAGTGTTATTCTATCTTCTTCATTAACAAAAAATTATTTCTCAGCTCCTACAATGGGCCCAGTAATTTGCTGGTGATGAGGTATTTTCTCCAAAGACTTGATCTTGATTACAGTACTTGAAAATGACAATGAATCCGCCACCTCTATGCCAAGCTGATTCATCAGCACACTATCAGTTTGATTTATACTTTTACAGCAACAGAAAAGCTCTGATACAGATCTGAGAATTGTGCAGAAGTTCAGTATTATACATGGTTACTAAGTATAACTGTATTACTTCCAACATACCAGACAGATTGTTGTATAAACTGGAAAGCTCATTATGCATACATTAATTACAGATGTCATCAGTTCCCATGCAGCAGTACTTCAAGCAAAAAGGCAGGATAAATGCACAGATTTTACACTTAACCTCCTACTCACGAAGCATGAATGAATCTATTTCAAATTCACCACGATACCATCAAGGGAGCGTGTATTCAAGTAAATACCCCACAGCACTTTTACACTCACTATGCCAAATGCAGAGATTATGTTCTTCATTCCATACTTTAAGAGTCCGCGTAGAAGCTGTCCTTCCACGCACCTTTTTACAGGTAGTTTCTTGAGGGCTGCTGCTGGATCTTTAGTCTTTGCCCATTCTTCTCTGCATTTTACTAAGTATCCCTTCTCAGCTGGAACAAGGATGTAAAATAGAAGCAGTTTAACTACACACCAGAAAGCATCCATCTCACCTTTGGTTAAAACAGATGAAAAATTAAAGTTTCAGTCACGGTAATTACACAGATTAACAGAATAGCTGAGGTTGGAAGGATTCACGTGGAGTCTGAGCAGACCCTGTGTATAAGTATTCAGGTTCCTTTTCATCCCCACTGCAAGAAACTGCACAGCACGGAAAGAGAAGCAGAAAGGCAGAGTCTGAAGATTTCTTGCCCATGGCTAAACTGGCTGAAGTTTAGCACGTGCAAAGCTTACCTCACAAATGTCCTTTTAAATTAAAAGGATCGAAATCTAAATGCGTTTTTCCTGAACAGACAATTCTTTGAGGAGGAGAGGCAGAAACACTTGATCTATCATTTTTCAGTCCTTACCTCCTGGTCGTGGTTTTAATATCAAATCCATTACTTCATTCCAATTGTTCTGTAGAATAGCTCTAAGATTCAAACAGTAAAGTTTATTAAGAAAAAATTACATATATTTTAAGAAGATTTAGCCAATTTATTAAAAAAAAAAGTATTAGTGTTTAGATTTAGGTAATGTTAAAAGTAGTGGTATTATGCAAGATATCCACTGAAACAAGCTGAAAAAACAGTTCCTTCTCAAATCTAAAATTACAACTGGCACATGCAATATGCCAGAAAAACAGTCCCAAAAATATATTAGAAGTTGTACAGGGATAAAAATAATTAAAAAAAGTATGACAATAACACATACCTGCCAATTTGATATGTAGGAACAGCTGTGGTTCCAAATCTTTGCATTCCATAGTAATTAATGAATCCAATTTCTCTGAGAGAGTGCATTGCCTGCTCTATCTGGTCATCAGTTCCCGTTATGTTTCTAGCATTAAAAAAAGTTATAGAAAGATTATTAATGGCTGACACTATTTTGTGATCCCCATAATATTAAAGCTCAACATCAACATTATACAGCACTTATCAAGTTCAGATTCCTGCCGAAAGAAGCCTTTTTCTTCTTTTTTTATAACACAAGATGCACTGATATCCCTTAACTATTGAAAGAAAAAAAAAAAATCTAACATTACTGTGTAAACACATACTAACAAACTACCTGAGAACAACAGTGAAATGGTTCCCTTGCAGTTCTCCTAATTTCAGTGGATGGTTCTTGTAACTGAAATTTCCCAATTTGAAGTTCATCAAACATTTATTCAAATGAGCAAGTCTTTGTGCAGTGATTCTAAAAAGAAACAGACAACAGTGACCAACCTATGCTTAGATAAACAGAGTTAAATAAATATAGAAATGCTGCCTTTTTAAAACAAAAACCAGCGAGACCAGTTTCCCCAGTTTTACACCGTTGCCTTTTCAAAGTGTTTTCATGAAATGTCTAAAAGAAGAGACAATTCTTAAGGCTACTTATACAAGAGAAAATGCATAGAGTGACAGAGACCCTCTGGACTGTCTTTTCACATCTGTATTACAGTATGCACTCAACAATAAATATTGATGTGTGCTGTAGCCCACAAGCTGAACTCTGCTTTATTTGAGTAACTGCACCAGGAACACACTCCAGTTAGCAGAGTTGTAAATGCAGTGATTAAGTCGTTAGCCACTCTGTAAGCTTAGCACAGACGGAAGAGTATGAAATCCAATCTCTCACCGATACCTGCCATTTCTGCTGCTGATACTTTTAGAAGCATACCCCGATCTTAGCATCACCGAGCTGCTCTTTGACACCTCTTAAGATTTATAGCGGGATAGATGAGTTTATCAACTAGCATGGCCAGTGTACTCAGCTGAGGGCTGGCTGATAAACGGGTACCGTCTCCTCCCCAAGGCTGCGCAGGAGACCGGTACTGTGGCCCTCCTGAACAGACACCACAAATCAGCACGCTCCCCTGCAATCCCTGCTTACAACACACCGAAGCTCTTGGACACAAGATTAAATGCCATCACCTTAAAAATGAATGGAACAGCACCCAGGATGGCTACATCCCACGTCTGGTTAACTGTCATCACTTTGCAAACTTGCCTTGCAGCAACGAGAATCTGGGGCTTCTCATCACTCACAAATTACTAATTCTTTTGATATGTGCAAACGTATGCACCTGCAAACCACCGGGAGGAAAAATATGAACAATTAGGTAGTGAATGCCCTGCTCTTAACAGAGATTTGATCAAATTTCTGACTCGCAAACCTTGGAATTCCTCACTTGAGGAGTGTGGTTTTCCAAGAGCTGTAAATAGTAGTCCAGGCAGAATATTCCAGCTAGTGAACCAGATACTGTAAGGTAGGACTTAAAGGCGTCCATCATTCTTAGTTAGGTATGGAAGACTAATTTCAAGTTCCCAGAAACAACATAATTAGCTCGCAATATGACAAAATACATTTTACTTTAATCTTAGTAGGCAACTTATGGGAGTAGGTTAAGGCAGGAAGAATTTTTCATCATTTTCTGCCCCTTCTGGCTACTCACAGATGAGCAAAGGCAGTAGTTAGCCTTCTCGGGAGCTGTTCACAGAGTTCAGTGAGAAAGAAAATGGGATTCCAGATGGAAGAAAGGGGAAACAAGTCAGGAAGGAAACGGGACATAATTTTCATGGTGTCATTTTGTTTTTCTCCTGTTGCACAGGAGCCACACAGCACACAAGCACGTAGGCAATGTGGCCCACTGCTTCAGCCAAGCAGACGTATCCAACCTATGACTCAGAGCTGCTGTATTGGGTTTGCGTGGCAAGGTTTTGGTAGCCGGGGGACTACAGGGGTGGATTCTGTAAGAAGCTGCCAGAAGCTTCCTCTGTGTCCGACAGAGCCAACGCCAGCTGGCTCCAAGATGCCGCGCCGCTTAGCAAGGGTGGAGCCTATCACTGACGGTGGTAGCGTCTCTGGGATAACATACTTGAAAAGGTGAAAAAAAATTGGGAAGATTAATTGCAGCCATAGAGAGAGTGAGATATGAGAGCAACAACCCTGCAGACACCCAGGTCAGTGGAGAGAAGGGGGAGGAGGTGCTCCAGGCCCCGGAGCAGAGATTCCCCGGCAGCCTGTGGTGCAGCCCATGGTGAGGCCGGCTGTGCCCTGCAGCCATGGAGGGCCACAGTGGAGCACAGACCCACCTGCAGCCTGGGGAGGACCCCACACTGGAGCAGGGGCATGCCTGAAGGAGGCTGTGGCCCTGTGGGAAGCCCACACTGCTCAGCTCCTGGCAGGAGCTGTGGCCCCATGGGGGACCCACGCTGAAGCAGTCTGTTCTAGAAGGACTGCAGCCTGGGGAGGACCCCACGCTGGAGCAGGGGCAAAGTGTGAGCAGTACTCCCCAAGGAGGAAGGAACATCAGAGACACCATGTGATGGACTGACCACAGCCCCCATTCCCTGTCCCCCTGCACCGCTCAGGGGAAGAAGGGAGAGAAATCAGGAGCAAAGCTGAGTGCGAGAAGCACCCTACTCAGATTTGAATGGTAATAAATTAAATTAGTTTTCCCCAAGTTGAGTCTGTTTTCTCCATGACAGTGATTGCTGAGTGATCTCCCCCTGTCCTTATCTCGAACTACGAGACGTTGGTTAGATTTTCTCTCCCCTGTCCAGCCAAGGAGGGCAGTGAAAGAGCGGCTTTGGTGGGC
>NW_010226783.1:12425-15572 GCF_000690775.1 Eurypyga helias
GAAACCCCCCCCTGCGCAGCTCCTGGCAGGAGCTGTGGCCCCATGGGGGACCCACGCTGAAGCAGTCTGTTCTAGAAGGACTGCAGCCTGGGGAGGACCCCACGCTGGAGCAGGGGCAAAGTGTGAGCAGTACTCCCCAAGGAGGAAGGAACATCAGAGACACCATGTGATGGACTGACCACAGCCCCCATTCCCTGTCCCCCTGCACCGCTCAGGGGAAGAAGGGAGAGAAATCAGGAGCAAAGCTGAGTGCGAGAAGCACCCTACTCAGATGTGAATGGTAATAAATTAAATTAGTTTTCCCCAAGTTGAGTCTGTTTTCTCCATGACAGTGATTGCTGAGTGATCTCCCCCTGTCCTTATCTCGAACTACGAGACGTTGGTTAGATTTTCTCTCCCCTGTCCAGCCAAGGAGGGCAGTGAAAGAGCGGCTTTGGTGGGCCACTGGCCTCGCCTCCAGCCAAGGTCAACCCACCACAGCATCACTGACTGAAAATATTAGCAATCACCATGGAATAAAAAAAAATTACAGCATCTTCATTAATACACATGCTCTACAAGATCAGGACCTGAACCCACCACCTGTGTCACATGCACGCCGTCTTCAAGGGGTGTGGTGAGATACCGAAGCTATCACAGTAGGAGTGCAAATACTCACGCATACTTTCACTTACCTAAGAACAGCAATCTCTTGAACTGTTATAGCCCTTTTATCTTTAGTTCCCATGTAGGAAAATATGTTTGGCTTCACTCTTAAAAGCAACAGTAACAGGTATATATATTAAAATAGCCAGAGATCAAACAATTTTCAGCATAATTACTTAAAATTATTTATCTTCTATATTAAAAATACAAATACGCCTATGTTCCCCAGAACTAGGCTACAGTTTGACACCTCTAAATATGTGTGACATTTTCTAATCTCATCTATAAGTACATAAAACACAGGGAAACTTCTCTGGTTTAATTATATGTAGACAGATTCACTTTTACCACAACAGTGTTTGAAGTACTTCTTCATGCACATCCACTCAATGCACAACTGTGCAGCCACCACTAATTGCGCTTTAAAAAAATCATGTCCATTTCTTCCTTAAACTTCAAATAATGTGTCTGTTTGAATACCACACATGCCCATTATGTGAGAATGCAAGCAGTTAACTTAAAATTTGATCCATTTTCTTTCCTTGTGAAAGTTTCCTTTCTACTTTGTACTTTACCACCTGTGTTACACAGGGAGTATTTCCGGTTATTCCAGCTATGGGCACCAGGGGTAGCAGGATTGCCATTATTACATTTTTCCACCAAAGTATGC
The DNA here is from genome assembly GCF_000690775.1 of Eurypyga helias. NCBI lineage: Eukaryota > Metazoa > Chordata > Aves > Eurypygiformes > Eurypygidae > Eurypyga > Eurypyga helias. The sequence goes on from NW_010226783.1 coordinate 13,741, forward strand.
TCCTACCATTCTGCTCTCAAATACAAACACTAGTACTATACCAGTTAAAGTCTAGATTACAAACAGTTATTTTTGGACAGGAAGGGCAAAAGGAAAAGGAGGGGAGAAGTGGGGAAGTTTCCCTAAGAGTAGATCACTGAATTGACCCAATTTTAAAATAGTCATTCCTCTGCAATTCACTGCATTCACATCACATTTGGCAAGTCCTTTTGTTGCTGCGCTTGATGGAGTGAAAGGAACTACGACTGTGTTGCCATGGAGAAATTCATACATGAAACAACAGTTTATTAACTGTAACTGCTTAGGAACTGATCAGCATATTATCACAACAATGTCTGACAGGTTTGTAACATACTTGCATATATTCACAGGCTGAGACAAAAACTGGCTTTAATTCAGGTTATGCACATTGAGGCTGTGAGCTGCCAAGCCCATTTCCCAACAGCCAGCTTCAGTTGTGGACCTTTTCCCATTGAAGTAGTAGGGCACAGGTTTTTAAATTTCTTGGGATCATTTTGTTGCCTTCTCACCCCCTTCCAAAACTCAGGAGTTTCAATTTTCTTTTCTTTTTCTTTTTTAAACTCTGGCTACAAATTAGGCAATACTCGTGTTGCTCTTACATAACTCTGAAGCATGACACATACAGGAACGTGAAACATGGGGTAAGACTGCACGCTAGCCAGGCTGGCAGAAACAATAGCCTTACCTTAAAAATTTGGATAGGACATTAATGGCATCCATAGTATCCTTGTTTTCTTTGTACAGTACGAAGTGGCAGTAGCTTCCCCTAGATTTTGGCCAAGAGTGTTTTCTTGGATCTTTAAAAACAAAAGGTAAGGTGTCATTTTTAAAAAAAATAGTTAATATCTTTGCCACTGCAGCTATATTTAGAACAAATATTTAAAACAGGTATTTAAAATATGCAAGAGTCAGCTTCTGCTAATTTACATCTGTTTAAAAAAAAAATAAAAAGTGAATTACTGACAGCAAAAGCTGCCAAGAACACTGAAAAAGACCTTCTCCCCTGCCCAAAGGCTGTAAATTTCTCTTTAATAAATTCCGTCACCTCAAAAACCTTGAATGAAATGGTGATAGTTCTTTTGTCACAAAATTATCTAAAAATATACCCTAGTCATTTAGGTGCTGTATTTCCTGATTAAATTACTCAAAAACATTATCATTACACTGACTTTCAGCAATAAAAGCCACTCCACATTTCATCTAGTGCCTTCCATAATTAATACGAGGTCCATTTGAGCCCTGTTTGTGGGAAGACTACAATTGTTATTTATAGTACTAACATAATTCTTCATTCCTGTAGGATTTTTTCTGTATGTCACACAAAAGCATGGGTCATATTTCTACAAAAGCCTAAAAAGAGTATACTCACAAAAAAATTACTTTAAGACGATTTTTTTTTTTTTAAGACCTATAGGAGAGAGAAATCTGTCACAATAGAGACATTAACTTGAAGCCAGATACTGTGTCCTGTTTAGAGACCGCCAGAGGGAGAGATAACTTCAGCTCCTGCAGACTGACAACTGGTTTGCAATTCTGTACAATTATTTGGCATTTTCTGGAGAGGGAAGAAAGCTATCAATGTATTTATCAAGCTTTTGTTGCACATAAAAGCCTCCAGAAAGAAAAGTTTCCTTTTACAATCATCCACTGTTGATGGCATTACCAGGAAGGGAGACTGATTCTACACAGGTTTAGCAAACAACTTTGAGGTGCTTTGTTTATTAATTCTTTGGTTTACAAGAACAAAACTAAGGCTTTGTTTTGGTTTAAATAAGAAGTTCCTTATCTCCCAGCAGCCAACAAGCAGGCAT
>NW_010226783.1:15603-25660 GCF_000690775.1 Eurypyga helias
TTCCTGTTTTTGTACAAAAAGGGTGTAAGCATCTTTGTAACAGCAAAAGCCAGCCCTATTCCAATATATAAACACCAATGCAAGAAGGAAGTTCTTGGGAAATTTTGCTCTCTTTGTTCACATTAGTTTAATAAAGCCTAGATATCCCAGACAGACAGTAAATATGGTTAAAATTCATTAAATTTTCTGGTAAAAGATAATTCTTCTTGCCATGTTTTTTTCTTGGGAAGCTGCCATCCATACACACACACTTCTGCAAAAAAAGTTTGCACACTAACAGTATATACACAAAGTTTTTAATCACTTAAAAATTGTTGCAACGCTTGCCTTGTACCACCAGTTTCTAAGCAAAGCCCCACTATGGAGTTTCCTAGGACCTAAACTGAGCAGTACGGTCCAAAGCCTGCAAAGAGACCCCACACTCGTGCTGGTCTCCCTTCTGAGCCACCGCTGCTCTTGAAGACAGGCAATGAAACACTGCATTGACCTGGAAAAGCAAGGTCCCTCCGGAAGAACTCCGTAATTAAAAACGAAGAGAGGAAGACAGAGCATGATTCTCAAGGAAAGTCTTCTCCAGCTGGAATCATTCTTTAAATTTAACTGATCCATTTTGCACATGGTCATTTCAACACACTTCAAAAAGTAAGCCGTCATCTGGGCTAGACTGAAAGGACTCTGTAGCTACTTTATGTACCAACGGGCTCCTTATGCTTTGGGCATCACAGCCACGTGCCTATCCTTGCAGTCCTGGGAGTCCGCAGCTACAGCCCCGCTATGTAACCATTCCTCGCCCAATACTTGCAAGTATTCAACTGGGTAGATGGATCAGAGGGACACTTTGCAGTCCTTATTCCAGTGTTTTGCAGTATAACTGTATTTCTAAGCCCTTTTTCCAAACCTTTTGCTGCAACTTGAGGGCTGGAAGCTCTTGGGATGTATGATATCTACTCATAAAGCTGTATAAGTACAGACAGTGGTGTCTGAAATACAAGGCTGAAGGGCAAAGGCTTGGCTTAATGAAATCAATGGAAAATTTACCATAAATATCAAACAGTATCAAACCTGGTAATTGATAAAATTTATTACCAGCAGACTTTCTGTGCACCGAATGACTACTGCCTATACTGCTCTAAGAAAAAAAAAGTAGCACAAGCCCAACTCCTGGCTGTTTCAGGGAATTTTAAGCATTACTTATCTGTAGGGTTTTTTAATTGTTAGTAGTTTGGCTGGTCTTGTCATTATTCAGGAGGCCATAGTGGTTGGCATTTCATTTTGTTAGCATGAAATGTCAACATCTCTTACCTGTTGCAGTTCTGACCTCTGTCCCAATGCATAGCATAAAGAGCACAAAAGAGCAGCATTTAATTTTTAGACCGTCGAAGGGTTTTTAGAGGTGAACATGCAGGTTTATGGTTATGGGATTGTTTATGCTTTAGAGAGCATCCAACAGTTAGGTGGTGGATGACAGCAATTTAGACAGTTATGCAATGGAATCGTGCAGAGGCAAACAGTGAACATATGGAAAGCTGCAATCGGAGATGCAACAAACTTCATTTGTGGACAATGATGAAACAGCATTTTGCTGACAATTTAGTAAGGCAGTATTTTAAGTATTTTGGGCATAAACTTACTATAGACACAAAGCAGCTGCTAATTTTAAATTTCAGGAAAGAATGTTTGGTAGCCTTTTGCATTATCAACAGAAGTAATCAGGTATCTCAGCTAATACTCAAAGAGTATTCTACATTTCTGAAATGTTTCTTGCCTGGGCAACCCATTCAGGACTAAGACGTATTAGTGGCTATGTAAACACGGAAGAGAGATAATCCTGACTAAAAAGAACTTGCACTCTTAAATGCTCCATTCATAAGCACTTACACACACCCACTGAAACTGCACACATTGCCACCACCATGCACAGGTGTTTGCAGCATCACAGCTTAGGAATCCAAGTTTAAATAGATGATGATCCTCCGCAGCACAAGATGGTGCTCCAGATAATGTTTTAATCCTAGAGACACATCACTAAATTATTTTCCTTGTGTTTCAAATACTTAAATTCTTTCAGACAGTATCTCTTATGTCAAACAGGCCAGCTTAGTAACAACCACTTGACTGTAACAATGGTTAAAGAACAGAAGCAGCAGAAGGAAAAGGTGGAGGTAAAACCATTACAAACCAACAGAGAACAAAACTGGCTGAGGAGAATTTTGTGCTGGTAAATATACATACTCCATGCATAAAGCATGCAAACATACAACTGTTCTAAACAGGGTTAAAGACGACACATCAACACACTGTAACTGTACCACTAAAAGTAGAGCATTCCCATATTTGCTTAGAACAAGTCTTAAAAAGTAACAACTAATTTGAATGTGGAGATGGTGTTATTCCCATTTTTAAGTTATCTCCTTATCCCTTCTCCTTCATCTTCAAAATTAAAGGTCTAGGTTTACGTACTGCCATTTGTAGGAGCTTGGAAAGACGTACAAATGCCATCGGTTCAAAACAAACCTTTCGTTCAATGTGCAACATTCTGCATGAAAACAATCTTCTCAATTTACAGTAGCAACAAATTTGTAGTAACATGAAAAGATGTAGAACACATTAATTTATCCCCAGTAACCAAAAGAGTATTTGGCAAGATTAAGGTGGGTAACACTTCATTTTGAAAATGCTTCATTACTTTAATTATGCCAAAATAGTAACTGTGATTTATAATGAATGAAGACAATTTTCTGCAAATATTACTAGCCTTGGAAGCAGAAGTAGCCTTAAAGATCACAGTACACGTATTATGTTTACAGAAAACTATAACTCTGAGAAAACAAAGAAGTGTTTGTCTCTAATCAAGTCAATGAGAATTTTGCCATGGATTTTCAAGATAGTCATGATTACACCGACTGACAGTGTAACGTACGTATTTCAACTACAACCTCTTACTTCCACAATGCCCACTGACACGTTCAGGTATCATGAAAGCCAAGTTCAAAAATCACTGAAAATAAAGTCCCTGTTTAGCCTATTCCCACTGAAATAGCAAAAGATCCTCTCTATTCTAACACGGTTGCTTTTGATGAATGTTTTGGAAAGAAAAACAAGTAGAAATTGAAATTTAAGACACTCCTTATGTTCCTAGTCATTTTAGATGCACAGCATCAGTTGCAAAGAGGAAAAAGCAAAGCCAGACTACCTTAGGAGGTATGCTCAACCTGAAGGACTTCCTAACGACTTCTATTTTGAGGATAATTGTAGCATTTACTTTACCCAATTGCTGTGATGCTGAAACTCACTTGCCAGTGCTTTTTTCCCAGCAGCATGGTAAGCAATAATGTATTTTTTTCCATCTCGATCTTCTGTTTTAGTCTCCAGTCCAGGAAACAAGGACTTCACAGCCTGATGGATAACTGTTCTTTTTTCTTTGGTGTCTTCAACTACCTGTGTTAATACACACACATATGCAGAAACCAAATAAAGTAATATAAAAGGGGACGGATTGTCTCAGAGTTAAATTTTGCATGCTTAAAGAAAACCTCCCAAATCACGCTAAGGTACTGAACAGGCATACTTTCTAAAGTCTGCCCTACCTATTAAAATTAGTTTGAAAAATAATAAATAGCTCTGCTACAAACCACAGTCTCAACTTTCACAAAAGAAAATTCTCAAGATTTATTCCTCTCTTCTGTGCTTAATAAAATTCCTTCCTCTAATGAAAGCTCTGGCAAAATTAAGTTTTTCTGCATGCACTATAGAAAAACAAATGGCTAGGTAAGACTATTTCATGTGTGAATGTTTACTGGAAATTTCCAGACTTAATCCTATTCATTTCTGTGTCCTAATTTAGATTAACAGCTATTATTAAAAGTATACAGAATATTTGTATGTTTAAAAATGCCAAGTTTTGACTGTATTTTGTACCTTCTTATTTTTCTTGCTACAGAAGAGCACATTTATCTTCTTTTCTATTAAATCACTACTCACTGACCTTGAAAACAGTCCTTCATCAGTATGGACATTTTACTTAATCCTTCTTACATAATTATCCTATAAAATACAACTAGACAGAACCAAAACATTGCAAGAAAACTTTAATACGGCAGAAATTAAGATGTGTATTCGAGTTGATGTGTACAGTCCCACTTAAATAAAAACAACAACTCAGGTGCATGAATTTGAGTGTATCTGTAAGGCTTCACAGATTTGAACACCCAACGGGAAATTTTGGTATTACTTGTCACAACATGTTCAAACTACTCTTATACCTTACGTGCACTAAAAGCAGGTAACTTGCACTCGCTCACTCTCTCATTCTCCTCCCCCACCCCAAACTTCATATCATTTATTGATTTTACCTCTATGGCAACACTAGTTTCCTTATTCTTAAGAAGCTGGAGCTCCTCTAAACGCTGCTTGTCATCGTCTGACAGAACTGTAAATGTGTCTTCCGATGGGTCCTAATACATATTGGGAGGAGAAACGAACATCAAACAACCCTCACATAACAACTTTCAGCCTTTTAATGTTTTTGCTTAAGGAGCATAGCCATTACCAAATCTTTACCTCCAAATTTACCTCATCATCCACTGGAACGGAAAAGTCATCTAAATGGCTCACACGTCCATCTTTGCCTATTTCATGGACAACGAAGTCTGAGTATCTGACAGGAAGAAACATGCATTAAAGTTGTAATTAAAAAAAACCCTCTCACATCACAAAGTCCTTTCCCAAGAAGCCATGTGTTAACAGAATTAATTCAAGAATTCTGAATTCATGTAATGCAATTCATGTAAAAGAAACTTCAACCATGAGAAAGCTGTACCTATTCTCATCCATCAGAAGGATACCACCAGAAGACAGAAGTCAGTCTGGCATACCTAAACACTCAGACTTCTTTGCAGATAACTGAACACCTGCTACAGTTATTCCGAGTCGTTTATTCTGAGTCATTTTCTTACCACCTTGCAGAGATCAGTAATGCACACCCTCAACCCCAGTCATTACTACCAATTAACTCCACTGCATTCCTACAACGTGAACACAAATGCATTAACTCTGTCACTTCAAATAACCTGCTGAATAAAGTGCATGTGAGCTGCTCGTTAAGGCAAGCAGGAGAAATTCAGCTCTGTGACACGTGTATTCAATTATAGAGAACGTCTTTCAAATAAACAGTTACCCTGCATACTCCAGGATAGCAACGAATAATTTGCCTGTGACATTTTCAATCCCCTCACTATGTCCAGTAACAAAGACTTTAACAGAGCACAGACAGTCTATGTTGCAATTGCTAAATGACTTTTAAGTAGCATCTGCTTGTAAAGGGGGGGTGGGGTGGGGTGGGTGGAAAGATAATTAAAAATTTCTTAGTCTGTGAATGCTGAAAGATGAATAAAAACTTCACCATGGGAATGTTTATACTCTATCTCCCCCAAGGCCCTGTTTGCCATAGCTCCGTGCAGCCATACATCATATCAGCAGAAATCCTTCCTGAGGAGTGTTATTTGCCCTCTCTCATTATCTGTAGCTGTGTAGACGTGCTAGTGACTGGTACCATAAAAATGCCAGGACTAAATTAATGATAGGCTTTATAAATGAGGATCAAAGAAAAAAAAACATGTGCCCACAAACATTTCTACCACCTTTGGTGACCTCAGTTGAAAATTGGCAGATTTCCCAGAAGGTGGTTGAGCACAGACAGTGTTCCCCAGTGAAGGATTATACTGGCTGCTTAGTACTGCATAGAAAGATTAAATTCATACAAAATATGCACATATCGCTTTATTATGGAAAATAACCTATATATGAAGCCAATATTTAAAAACAGGGACTTCCTGATGTGTAAACAAAGGATTCTTAACTGCTTTGCTAAGTCAGGGCAACAATAATCTCACTTCAGTGAGTTTTTGTATTTGCATTCTTTTGTATTCAAAGATGTTATTTAATTGAAAAAACCTAGAAGTTTCATTAAAAAGAAGCTACTAAAGCCCTGCCATCTACTAGGTATATAATGAAAAATTTTACACCCTAAGTTATAGAAGTCCCTTTTATGTTTTGTAAATTATGTTACAACTGATCAGACTATAATTTCAAGCCTAATGGACCATCTGACAATACACATGTTTAAAGACATTAGCACAAGAAAGTCAGGGAAAATCAAAGAACCACCAGAGGGATGGATTTAATACCGTTCTCCAGTGCATCTTGTATCAGCACTGAAGAGTGGAACAAAAGGTGGGTGTACTGCCTAAGGTTTTATGCTGTATGCTGCTGCCAGAGAGCAAGACAAACAGCAAAGGCCGGTGTAATCATACACATACACAGTTTCTTTCCTCAGAGCTCCATTTGTCAGGAAAGACAGGGAAAAAAAAAAGAGAAAAAGAATCTGGAAAAGTCTCAAATTAAACCTTTCTTTCAGTCTCAGAAGTAGGAAAACAAAGTGATGAACCTCTCAAATGGCTGCACATAATCCAGTTGCATCCTGTGAGTCAGAAAAGGAACCTGGAGAACAACAGCTGCTTAACACAAGGAGTTAACGTACATAACAAGACAAGGAGTTACCTCTCTTTTAAGATTCCAGAAAACCCTTTATGAGAGCTAACAAATTTAGTTATGCCAACATCACTTTCTGTCAGTCCATGCTTCATCATGTCTGCAAAGCTCTCTGGGTCTCCATCTTCATCACTGTCCTCTAGCTCCTCATCTTCCTGCTCCTCACCTTCCTCATTAGGGATTACTTCATTTTTCGTGTCCTCAAGCAGAGATTTGTCAGGTTGTTCAGTTACAGTCTCAACGCTCTGCCCAGAGTCGTTCCCTGTGTTAGACTTCTCTGAGGTCTTCTGTCTTTTAATTTCATCTGTATTAGCCACATCATCCTCAGAGCGAGGACGTTTCAAAGATACACTATTCATTTCTACAGCTTCCATGTTTAAGGCACAGTGTAGGACAGAAAGCCCTGAGGAGCAAGAAGAATGGCTTATTTCCTGTCCGTTTAAGAGCAGTATCAATACATAGTCTCTTCACTCCAAGGACTCTCTGCCCTGCAACAGTTCAAGAAAACCACATAACTTTCTGCATTTAACATCAAGTAAAGATTTTGTATAGCTAGAAACAATATGTACTTGGGAAGACAGAAGGGAGATGTCAAGGGGACTTAATACCCACCCAAGGCAGCATGCATGTTAGGGTACAAAACAGCAGGATTCAACACCACACCGACCATTTACCACTATCGCCACTCTTACCACAGCTGCACCCAGCCCTGTGCACACAGGCTCTGCTGTCGACAGCAATTTAGTACCTAGGAAACTTTTTGTTCCCAAATCTTCTGTTAAACATGACTACTCTTGATTACTCCTTGTTCTACCAAAATTCCATCTTGCAAGGATTGAAATAGGATGGCTCAAATTCCCCCAAACCTGAAATCTCATCTCTTCTAACACACACAATCCCACACAGAAGTCAAGGTGGCAGCAATACAGACCAAAAGAGAAGAGGGAAGAGATAACAGGATCGTGGAGTCAGAAGGACAAACAAAACAACATGGAAGCAAAATTATCTGAGAAGAACATGACTACTCACGCTGCTGGAGCAGAGCTCTGACACTTCCCTAGCAAGCTGAGCTGCTACCTTTGCGTCAGCAGAACCTTCAGGTCTGGAAAAAAAAAAAAAGAGAGAGAAAAACTAACTCTTTGAGAAAGTTTTGGGGGAAAAAAAAAAAACAACAGCTGTGAAAACACGTATGAATGTGACCGTTACAGAAACCGGCCACCTATGAAGCCAGGTACCAGTAGTTACACAGGAGCAGACAATACTCAAGACAGACAAGTTAATACCAAATCCAATTGTGTTACCACTAGGCATAAAACAATATTGGCACTTAACAAGCTACATCAGATGTTTATGAAAGCAGACCAGAGTTCCAATACTTAGGCAAGGACAGGACTTTTCTCCTAGTATCACCCAACCGGCACACCAGTGTGTTGGGGATAATCCGTAGGCTTTGGTAGCAAAGGGCTGCATGGGAGGAGACCATCACTTGCCCTGTGCTGGTCACGGCTAGGCCCTGCTGGCTCCATAACGGACCAAACCCACTGCCTGCCAAAACTCCAACTCACGAGATGAGCACGCAGTGCCCCTGCTCTGGCACATTTAAGAAAAGGAGGAGCTGCTGGTGGCAGAATGGCAATGGGAAGCACGGAGGAGATGTGACAGTCTGCGAAAAAAGACGGGGGGAGGCACGGAGAAGCAGACATTGTGGGATGGGCTGGAAATCACTCTTGAAGGAGGATCTCCACACCAGAGCAGGGACATCCCTGAGAGGACTGCTGCCTCTGGAGCTGCCCACGCTGCCGGGGCAAGGACAACCCTGAGGAGACACCCACATGAAAGCAGAAGAAATGAGAAAGAAGGAGCAGCAGGAAGAAACCTCCATGCACCAAGCCCAAGCTCCTGCCTCACCACTGCCTTCTCCAAGGGACGTAGTGTAACCTGTGGGGAGGGGAGACAAGGAAAGCAAGAGAGGCGACTGTCTGGAGTGAAGAGGAGGATGAACAGTTTTCCCCACCTATTTGTTTAACTGGTTGTCTTCTTTGTATCTCATAAGCCAAATCAGTAATTAAAATTCTACATAAACTGGCAATAAATTAAACTCCCTGAGTCAAGACAGTGTTGCCCACAACAGGCAAGTTTCTAAATGAACAGGGACTCAACTGTTAGTAAGAAATTAATCTAGGCACAGAGCAGTATTTTAGAGATACACACATCACCCTGTATTATTTCTCCAGTCACTAGATAACATATTTAATTTTAAAGGAAGGCTCACTACTAACTCAATAATCACCACGTGCTGAGTCGTTAACTGTTACCGGTTAGCTGTCAGCTATTGCTGATTTCATTGCCTGGACTTTCCACTGCAGTGGTCACAAACTTGGGGTGCAAGTGGCAAGAGCAACTGCTATAGAAAAACCTGGAATGTTTTGCTCAAGTGAAGAATTGACAACGGATGCTAGGAAAAAGAATGGACAAAAGGAAAATAAGGAGAGACTTATAAAAAGGCGTACGTGATGCCTGAAGAGAGGAGTGACAAAACACACGCAGGAGAAAGCAGAACAATTAGCAAATCAATGTACCTTCCAAGCAAAAAGCATCAATTTCAGTTTGTCCTCAAATAAAAACAGAGTACATTGAATCCTTATATATAAAACAAAAAAAAATTAAAAATCATTTGCCAGCATTTCCAGATTCTTCTCCTATGTTCCCAAATTCACAGAGACTAGCTTATAAAGCAGTGATGTGGAAAAGGCTTCTGAACGGCTTATGCATGTCCCTGCATGGCGAACAAAACACCACTCGCACACTGAAATCCCCCTGAGACACCTGCCAAAGGAGGTAACAAGCCAAATCTCATGTTTCTATATTAAAATTGTAATACCTACTGAATGATACAAACTGTTAGAAGAACTTAACACGGGCCACAACTACCCCGAAGTTGTCAGGTATGGCCTGTTCTCACACAGAGCAATGACTCGCCTACAGTGAAGTACGATCCTGTGCCAAATGGTGGCCGTCAACTGGGAAAATTTCTGCAGGATAATTACCTGACGGAGCACGTCGAAGTGAGTGGGGCACACTGGCACACTTGTACGGATTGCCAGTGAGAGACGCCTATCATCTTTTGACAGCTGCTCAATCTTTTCCCAGAAAACAGGTGTTTCCATAAAAGCCTGAATCTGCTTAAATAGCAACTCTGCAGCGATTTCAGAGGCCGTGTTTTAGCGGAGGCTGAATTTACCACTACAAATAAAGGGCTTGTTTCTCCGCGGCAATAAACGCCGAGCGATCACCTGCGGGGTGGCACCCGGGCTGGCGGGGCCCAGGGGGTTACAACAATGAACCGAAGAGCAGGCGCGCGGCAGCGCTGGGCACGGAGCTGCTTTCTCTCCAGGCGAGGCCGATGGGATTAGAAGGCGACCGACCAGAGGGCAGGATGATACAGCAGCGCCCGGAAACAACCCCTCAGGGCGGGCGCGGAGGGCAGCGGGGACCCGCCCGGGTGCGC
>NW_010226784.1:0-9015 GCF_000690775.1 Eurypyga helias
CCATCCACTCTCCACCCAGCCTGTAGGAAATCGTAGGATCCCTTTCAGGAGCAGTGAATCACTAGATTGGTTCAGCTGCTATGAGCTGTTATCTACTGGCCAAATTTTCAAAATCAGTTGATTTTTTATGTTTGAATAATTGTAATTATGGAATATATGGGGAGTTTGCAAGTACTCAGTTTATGTCAACTAGCCATGGTATATCCTCATGTCCTCTATGTCACCATGTGCATTCAAACTAGTTACTTGGCTTTTACGTATGAAGTTGAAAGCCCTGTTGCTTTACACATGTGAAATAGGTATTTGCATTTGTGTGATGAGGACTACTGTGTCTAATTATGAAAACTGAGGTGACTATGTTCCAGTATACCCACAGACATAAGAATTCCACATGCAAATATTTTCAGTGACTTGATAGAATTTTGTGACACGGATGAATTGGGTCAGACATATTTGGATAAAGCTTGGAACTGAAATTAGAATTCGCATTTAGCTTCCGGATCTTTCCAGCCTACCCCCAAACTCCAACCGTGTAAAGCTGAGTAAATATATTGAATATGTCAGCCATGACTAATATCATACATCTTGCTGCATCTGATTTTCAACAGTAATTAAAACAATAAATCTAAAGTCGTTCTCTTGAACGAAACGTACAGCATGACCCTACACTGGACTGCCAGTCTCTCTTTACAAGAGTTATCAAAGACAGAAAACGGTTCGTATTAACTGTCACGTTTCTCCGAATCATTTTTATACCCCAGCAAAATGGGACAGGAAGGCAAGGGAAAGCCAATAGCTAGACAGTGTATTTACAATATATTGATTTACGTTCTCTCCATTTTGGTTGTTTTAGAGGCAAATGTAAGTACTCCCTAGTAGCTGTCACAATGGTCTTTGGAAGGTCACCTGAGATTTTATTATCCTATTTCAAATAATCCTTTTATTTGTCATCACAAAAAATATACTTGTCATTTCTCCAGTCTTCGTATAGAAACCATGGTAACAGCACTGGAAATTGAGATTCTAGATTGTCCCAGTGCATTTTGCTTAAGTGATAGATTTTTTTGGAGGCAGCTGCTGTGTCACACTCGGCCTCATTTCAGACATATCCCCTGACTCATCTCATTAATATATACTGACCTTAGGGTTCCTGTCCTTTCTTATTAGTGTTAAGAGAGGAAAAAAATACTCTTTAGAAATTATTGCAAAGTAGGAACAACTTTCTGTTGGAAGAACACAACAGATGTAAGTTTTAAAAAGAAGACTGTTGTTTTGTTTGGCATGAGAAAAAATGGGAGAAAAATCATGGAGGTGGGAGGGAGAAACAGAAAGGACTGGGTTTTATTATATCAGAATCATCGATATCAGCTTGGGAAAGGTTTCTGCTTTAACAGTTTCTACTACAGCTATAGATTAAGTTGTCTTAAAATTTATTTAAATGAGGAAAAATTAGCCAGACTCTTTAATTTACCAACCTCACAAAAGTTGGGAAGATGGTGGACTTGCCACCTCTCTGTTATCAGAAGTGTAGCCAGCAGGGCGAGGGAGGGGATTCTCCCCCTCTGCTCTGCTCTGGGGCGAGCCCACCTGGAGTGCTGCATCCAGCTGGGGAGCCCTCAACATCAGAAGGATATAGACCGGTTGGAGCGAGTCCAGAGGAGGCCACGGAGATGCTCCGAGGGCTGGAGCCCCTCTGCCATGGGGACAGGCTGGGAGAGGTGGGGGGTTCAGCCTGGAGAAGGGAAGGCTCCGGGGAGACCTTATAGCACCTTCCAGTGCCTGAAGGGGCTACAAGGAAGCTGGGGGGGACTTCTTCCAAGGGCCTGTAGTGACAGGACAAGGGGTAATGGGTTTAAATTGAAAGTGGGGAGGTTTAGATGGGATATCAGGAAGAAGTTCTTTCTGAGAACTTCCTGAGAGGGTGGGGAGGCACTGCGACAGGTTGCCCAGAGAAGCTGTGGATGCCCCATCCCTGGAAGTGTCCAAGGCCAGGCTGGATGAGGCTTGGAGCAACCTGGTCTATGGAAGGTGTCCCTGCCCATGGCAGGGGAGTTGGAACTAGGTGGTCTTTAAGGTGCCTTCCAACCCAAACCATTCTATGGTTCTATGATTCACAAAATCTGTGAAAAAGCCAGCCGACCAGCTTGGCTCAGATTCCTTGCCTGCTGGAGTGGGACTCAAACTACATCTTACCTTTCCTTAGAACATCCACATCTATGACCTGTAGAAATGTTGTAGGATGGGTTCCCTGTGTTGATGCCTTGTCTCATGGTAATGGTATTTTGCTTGGCAAATAATTATTTGGAGTATCCTGCCTCAATAACTTCTCTAACCACCAGACATTTAGCCATTCTCACTCATTTCTTCTTTGACTCCATTAATTCTTATGTATATTGTAAAAACATAACTGATTTTCATTAAAAAGTGGCAAAAAGAGCTGATTTGAAGTATCTCATAATTATGGGGAGTTCGTATTTAGAGGACTGTTCCAGGCTGATCTTTAACCTCAGTGACAGACACCATGTTCCTTTTATGTTCTTCATATATCATCTTGTTCGTATCTTTGATATTCATTTGGACAAACGCTGCTATAGAGTGGTAACTAAGCCAACAATCTAGCTCCTGTAAACAGAGACCTTGCAGATGATAGCACCTTCCTAGCGTCAGCCTGGGGATTCTTGTGGCTATTTCAGATACAGTGATGTAATTATGGGGAGGTGCATGCCAGAGCGAGAGCTGTCATGTGCTCCCTGAAATGAGGTGGTGTCTAGTTCATCTTGAACTGCTTACCCTGCTCTGTGAGCTGGAGTGAAGAGTGTTCACAGATCATTTCTGGTCCTCTCATCAGTGATGCATTTTAAGCTCCACGGATTGGCAGACTACTGTAACCCTCCTGTGTAGCATTTTACCAGTAAGGTCCAAGTAGAATAGACAAGATGTGGCATGTACTGGCTCCACAGAGTACTGCGTCCAGCTGTGGAGCCCTCAACATCAGAAGGATATTGACCACTTGGAGCGAGTCCAGAGGAGGCCACGGAGATGCTCCGAGCGCTGGAGCACCTCTGCTATGATGAAAGGCTGCGAGAATTGGGCTTGTTCAGCCTGGCGAAGAGGAGGCTCCGAGGAGACCTCATTGCAGCTTTCCAGTATCTGAAGGGGGCTACAAGGGTACTGGGGGGGGACTTTTTACAAGAGCCTGTAGTGACAGGTCAAGGGGTAATGGGTACAAATTGAAAACAGAGAGGTTTAGATTAGATATCAGGAAGAAATTCTTCACAGAAAGGGTGGTGAGGCACTGGAACAGGTTGCCCAGAGAAGCTGTGGATGCCCCATCCCTGGAAGTCTTCAAGGCCGGGCTGGATGAGGCTTGGAGCAACCTGGTCTAGTGGAAGGTGCCCCTGCCCATGGCAGGGGGGTTGGAACTGGATGATCTTTAAGGTCCCTTCCAATCCAAACCATTCTGTGATTCTATGTGTCTCCAATTAGTACTGCTAACGTTTTGATGCAAAGATAAGCTTACAGGCATGTTAAGGAAGATTTTTGGCAAATGTGTGTGTCAAATGTCATGTTTATATGTTCAAATTCACCTGCAGCAGATGTGGAATCGTGTTTAAGAAACAGTATGTGTTTGCTGTTCTCTGGCCTAGTGTTATTTGGAGAAGAATTTCCTGGATGTTGGAATGAAACTTCACCCCAATGAAACGTATGTACTCCAAGGGGAAAAGTTCACTTGACAATCAATATCCTATTAAGGAAAAGCATCTTCTCAACCAAAAGCTGTGCCAGAGACATCCACAGTCACCTCTGCAACTCAAGTTACAGGAGCGCTTGTTACAGAGCAAGCGGGAGGCCATGAATGCAATCTGTGGGCTTAGAGAATCAGGGAAATTGGATCTTTCAAGAAAGTATGATGTCTAGATCTCTGCTAGTCAAGACTTGGTAAAATAGTTTGTCTAAAGTCCTCTAACTTAAGAAATTATTAGCTGCTTCACCATGAACTGAATACCAACCACTCTGCTCCGCTCACCGTAAACTTCTGCCGTGCCTCACAGACCCCAGGCACGCGATGAATTGAAGGCTGGTGCTGGATCCAGGGCTATCATGCAAATCAAAGGAATCATGAAGAGTAGCAAAGCTATGTTGCTTTATGAGTTCAAGATGCTAAAATAGAGTTAAAGGATGGATTAAAAATTAGATTAGCAAGACAAGTGTTTGCCTAGGGAGTCAGGCAGCAGTTCCCGACAAGAAGAGGTCAAACCAGAGTTAGGAAAGGTACTCAGGGTGGGAAGATTGGAGGAGAAGTGTCAATTTTGATGTTTCTGTCTGGCTGTTTCATTAGATGTGACCTGGGGTGACAGACATCAGGCTTCAGTGCAGAGCACAGGCCTAACCAAAAGTCTTTTTCTGAGGAGGAGGTTGCATTATCTCATTGTACAGGGGCAGAAGGTGGGTGGTGTGAGCAAAAATGTTTGTGTGTGTTTTGGGGGGAAAGATGTTTGATGGAAAAAGAAAGATACTCCAGAGAGTGAATCTGCAGCGTAATTCAGTAAATTTCTCCAAAATATATTATGCTTTATAATGTTTCTATGACATTGGAATTGTGCCATAGCAGGAAAGGAAACTTCCTCAAACTTCAGCCATGACTGTTCCAGGTGCCGAGTCGTCAGGAACACAGAGACAGGCTAAAAAAACAAAGCTGCGGCTTAAAAATTTGCTTGGCCTTTATTTCCCCAACAACAAAACCCAGCATATTGCTCTTCTCTCCTTATCTTGCTTGCTACCGTTGCTGCAGAGGACAGCAGCAAGCCTAGCGCTGGGTGCCGCGCTGATTAACTGCTGTTTCCAAACCAGGGCACACTCACACAGCGGATGTGAGGCAGCCACAACCCATGTCTCAACACATGCCCTCTTCATTAAATAGTTTCTTAGATTAATTTTTCCATAAGAAATAATATGCAGTATTTTAATTTTTGGCAGCATAACCTCAGGATCAATTTTTTAATTAAAAAGATGTATGATATCTTGCTGACGATACTGTTCAGAGTGTGCTAGATTGTGAAAGCTGGCAAAGAGCTGGAACTGACCTGATTAATAGCATTTCTTCTCAATTAGCGGGGAAGCCACTATTTAGGAAATCCTAAATTTAAGTCTGTTAGAAAAGCACAGTTTATATAGTAATCTCCAAAAAACAGAGCAGCGAAAGATACTCATTTCCAGTGTTGGCTGAAGATCCTTTGCACTGGACATTCCTTAGGCACCGTAAACCATACCTTAACAAAAGTGCGAATGGTGCTACCCTAGCTAGAGTTTATCTAGTTGTTT
This sequence comes from Eurypyga helias, assembly GCF_000690775.1. NCBI lineage: Eukaryota > Metazoa > Chordata > Aves > Eurypygiformes > Eurypygidae > Eurypyga > Eurypyga helias. The sequence continues at coordinate 5,323 of NW_010226784.1, forward strand.
TATCCTTATCCATGCTGACACATCTTTCAGATTCTCTCATCTCGGTTTTGCAACACACGCCTCCAATTTCTTTAGTCCCTTTTTTAATCATTATTCTCATCATCATTATTAATTCCCTCCACTGCTGCCAATCTTGGCAGGAGATAGGGAGTGGGGGAGGATTACCACTTGTTAATGCTGTTGAAATCTGTATGAGGAACTGTCAAACATGGAATATTGCCACTTTTCTCAACATTTTAGAGGTAATGGTGAGTATTGTTGAAATATCCACCGTCATCCATTCCCAGTTTACTCTGTACAGTTTTAATATCCCTGACAGAACATCCCACTGCACCACAAGCAAATGGTTTTGCTGTTTGTGAACCCATTGACTGCAGATTTGCAGTCAGTGATCTTACTTTTCATTTTTTTCTTGCATTTAGCTGAACATTCTCACTACCTGGAAAAGTTCACAGGAAAGTATTCTTCTTTCTCCTTTTCTACAACTGCTAATTCTGTTCTTTTGGCTTATATTTCAGGAAGAGTGACTGAAAAAAATCCCATGAAGTTTTTATAGTCTTATTTTCTACAATTTGTTCAGGCCCACCGTGATAACACATTCTTCTGTTTGTAGCCCATCCCTCTTGCACAATGCTCAGAGCACCATGCTGACAGCTTTGCATGACACACTTTATATTCCTCTTCCATCAGTTTACTGTTTGCTTTTTTTCCATCCATTTCAGTGTCTCTCACTGTTGTCTGTCTTGTTACTGACTCTCAGCAGCAGTATATTTCTCAATTAGTTTTGAAGCCTGATCCAAAATCCATTCATTCGCCCCCCTCCTCAACCTTTTACATAATTTGCTGTATGTTTATGTTCCTGTTCCACAGCAACACATCCTCCACTGCTCAAGAATCATGTCTCTTACTGCAGTAATTGTGATTACAGTGTAGCATATGGGTTGGAGTCTTATTCTTGCGTGCACAGTATTTAAATTTTCCAGATAGTCCTCGGGCTGGATCACTCATAAACTAGATAGATAAGGCAGCAGGGAAAAAAAACCCACAAGAGCAAGAAAAATTCATTTTTAAAGACAAAGAAGTGATGTGGAAACAGGGTGATTCACCCAGAATCCCACAAGAGCTGCAGACAGAGCCAAAAAATGCATCTGTGGCATGTAAGCTCCAGTCAGGAACAAAGCTATATAACCACAGCTCAGTCGCTTTTAAAGGTTGCGTTAATAATTGCCGTTTGCTTTCAACCATCCCTGTAAAGTGTTTTGCAACATTCTGTTGGAAGGAGCTCTATAAAGATGAATTGTGATGTAGTACATAGTTGACATATAAACTACTCTTCCCTTGATCTTTGCAAGCTGAAATTGCACTGGTTTGGTTTTGTCGTTGGTTTTTTATACCTCAGCTGCAGTCCAGTTTCATTGGAGACATTAGGGGTCTTGAGAGCTTCAGTGTTTGCTGCTCAGATAAACAGAGAGGTATCGGTGTTGTGATACGTTTCGCCAAAGGTCCCACACCACCTGTATTCCCTTCATGGTACACTGGAGGGCTGCAATATCTAACACAGAAGCCATTCTCCGATTTCTTGCATTTAGCGCAGGTGGCATAAAAATGCACATTTTATCTTCCCAGGAAAATATAAAAAATGCTTTTAAGATCATTCTGAATCTAAAAGATAAACAGAAACAGCTGTTAAATGTCCTTCAAGGCAGGCCAAGATTCATTTCAATTACCCTCCACAGTGCACCTCAGGTGGAGCACAGCATTTTCAAGTTTTATATCACATACAAGCCTAACACAAAGCGTTATTTCCTCCCACTCGTTATTGTGCAGCATATCTGACACGTCTTTTTCCAGTTTCTTTTCTCCTTTTCTTTTCTTTTACTGATATCCTACTGCTTTAGAGGAAATGCAATATATGTCTACTACAGCTCTCATTGTCCCAGTTAAAGTAATACTGGCCTCTAATATATATATTTATGCTTTCTCGTTTTCTAAACTTGTTATGTGGCTGACAAACATCTGAGTCAAACTGCTCTGCTGTCCACTCTTCAAAGGCTAAGAAACCTTGATTAATCACTGTAATATCTTCCCTACCCTTTGAAATAAGACCTTAATTTAAAAACAAGAACAAATAGTAAATATAGGTCGGCACTTTCATTGGTGCACTTTTGTTGGTTGAAGGCAGCCACAGAGAGGAAGTTCCCACCAAAAAAGGTACAAGTGGTGTAACATACAAACAAAATATTGGTAGAAATATTAATAACTTTTTTTTCATTTTAATGATGGCATTACCCAACTTATTTTAACGCTATCATTTTTATTATTTTTTACTAGTTTATTAACATGTTTTCCAGTTAATTAGGTGACATGGGATTAAACAGGTGAGGATTTCAAGGTTTTCTTTAAGAAGCAAGTTTTACAAAATGCTTTTCTAAAGAAAATAATGATCCTGTCTACTCGGCACAGCAAGATGGCTCCAGGCTGCACTGAGCTATTTTGGCATGGAATAGAAGCATTCATTTGGGTCTCCATTTCCAACCCACCAGTAAATTTCCTCCCTGAGAAGGACTCCAGGACTGAGAAGGAGTCCCTCCCTGAGTCTCCTCCCTGAGAGGGACTCACTAGGACACCAGGCAGGATATCTTTTCAATAGAAATAGGTCCTGAAATACTCAATTCTATCAACATACATGCTTCCATTTCATGGGGTGATTGCCCAGGACAGCTTCCTCTGTTCCCTGTACCACTAATCTGCAAAGTCTGTCTCCTCATCTGAGATGCTAGCATGACCAGGAGCACCTACCCAGAACTTCTGTGCCTTAGTTAAGAAGTCAGTGGTTGTGTGGGGAGGCTGTAAACAGCAGATTCCCAAGTAGCTCTTCGCTGTACCCAACTGCATCCAGATGTCCATGGAATTTCAGGACAAAGCCAAGCACATCCTCTTGCCCCACCTTCGATGGTTTCAGACCTTCCTCCTTAACCATTTACACTAGTGTTCATAGGTTTATCATAGAATCACGGACTGGTTTGGGTTGGAAGGGACCTTTAAGATCATCTCGTTCAAACTCCCCGGCCATGGGCAGGGACACCCTCCACTAGACCAGGGTGCTCCAAGCCTCATCCAGCCGGGCCTTGGAGACAGCCAGGGATGGGGCATCCACAGCTTCTCTGGGCAACCTTGGCCAATGCTTCACCATCCTCTCTGTGAAGAACTTTTTCCTGATATCCCATCTAAATCTCCCCACTTTCAATTTAACCTATTTCCCCTTGGCTCTCTATTCTCCCAATCCGTGCCCTTGTCTTCGTGACTCTGGGGGTACGGCTTGTGCCCTTGCCAGTGAAGACTGAGGCAAAAAAAGCATTGGTTACCATGTACCTAAATCCTGAGAAACTGGCTCTCCCATTTCCTTTCACAGAGGACCCACATTTTCCCTTATCTTCCTTTTATCCCCTATGTACCTATAGAAGCCCTTCTTGTTGGCCTTGATGTCCCTGGCCAGGTTCAGTTCTGTCAGGGCTTTGATTTTCCTAACCTGATCCGTGGCTTCTCAGACAATTTCCTTGTACTCCTCCCAGGCTCCCTGTCCCTGCCTCCACCCAGTGTAGGTTGCTTTTTTTTTTTTTTTTTTTCACCACTTTGTTCTCATCCACACAGGTCTGTGGCCGCTTTTGCCCGACTTCCTCTTCATTGGGATGC
>NW_010226785.1:0-652 GCF_000690775.1 Eurypyga helias
GCCTGGCGGGCAGCCGGAGTGCCTGATGCAGAACTCCATCTCGGAGTAGTAACCCTCCTGGCACTGACAGACGCGGTTGTGGGTGGCATTGCACTGCTGCACCTCCACCTGCTTCTCCCCGCAGATGACGTTACAGTACCGGCACTTCTCCAGGTAGTTCCAGTACTGCGTGTAGTGCAACTCTGGGCAGGGATCGCACACCGTCTCCGTCTTCTGGGTGCAGTGGCGTGCCACGAAGGTCCCCGGCGGGCACTGATGGCAGGTGATGACCTCGTTTGACGCAGCATCTTTCCATTGGTAGGTGGGTTTGTTGCCGGAGACGAGCTCAGCCAGGAAAAGGAGGAGGGGGGCAAACATCCACTGCAGCAAAGAGAGCGCGAAGAGCCCTTAGCTCATCCTCTCGCAGAGGCAGCAAACACGGCTGCCGCGCTGCAGAATCCTTTGATTCTGTAGCACAGAGATGCAAGCAATTATCTGTAGCACGGAGATGCAGGCAATTATCCTCCCGCCTCACGCTCCCCCGCAGACCCAGCAGCCGAGTGACGGTGGGACCAGCCGCTGCCCCCCACGCGCATCCCCTCACCCTGCACTTGCCATCCCAGTGACAAAGCATCCGGCCCACACGATGCTTCCCAAACCCATTTTGTGGTGC
>NW_010226785.1:809-1040 GCF_000690775.1 Eurypyga helias
AGTATTCCAAACCAGCAAAGGAGCAGCGCGCTCCCCGGCATCGCTCGACCATGTCGGAAACCCCGATGGACCCCAGAATCCCAGGATATTCCTTCTCCTCCCTTTCCAACAGCGTGTGCCCAGCGTTACCTTGGGTGGACGCCGTAGATCCAGCCGGTCCGGGGGTGCCATGGCACCGAGGGCTGCGCTCCGGGATCTGCGGGATGGAGAGGGTTCCCCCGAGGCTGCCGC
>NW_010226786.1:0-536 GCF_000690775.1 Eurypyga helias
CCCTCCTGACCCACCCAGCCCAGGTGAGGGGTTCCCCGGCCCCTGTTTGCTCTCTGGTCCCACCCGCCCCGGCATGGCTACCTGTCCCTCAGAACGACCCTGTCCTTGATTTCCTGGGGTCCCTGCCCCCACCGGGCTGGGGGGCCGCTCACTGCCCCCAACCCTGTGGTGGGGGCCGCGCCCGCCACCGGGCTGGGGGACCGCTCACTGCACCCAACCCTGTGGTGGGGGAACACCAGCACCAAGTTACGACTGGTGCCCGTGTCCCATCCTCCCTGCCTGTCCCCAGCACGGGGCTGGGGGCACGGGGCTGCTGGAGACCGCTCCCCACCACTGACACCCCATTTCTCCCTCCAGGCCTGGACACCGGCTCCCAGAGCAGCTCCCAGGAGTTCCTGGTGCCCAATGACGTACGTGTGGGTCTGGGGATGGCCGGGGTGGGGCAGCTCGCCCCCACCCACATGTGTGTCTCCCTCGAGGTTGCTCAGCAGGGGCCAGCACCCACCCCCCGCGTAGCTCAGGAGGGGCTGGGGGGG
>NW_010226786.1:935-1250 GCF_000690775.1 Eurypyga helias
ACCCCCCTGGCGCAGTACCTCATCCCAGCCTGGGAGGTGCCAGCCTGGGGAGGGCACACGCTGGCTGCGGTGAGGGGTGGCATCTCCCTAGCACCCCAACGCAGCTTTTGGGGGGCACCCCCACCCCAGCATCCTCAGGAAGGGTGAGCTGGGTGGTGCTTTGGGGTCCTGAGGTGGTGGGTGCAGGATGCAAGACCCCATGGGGCTTGAGCTCCGGCTTTTCATCCCTCCCCAGTGGGATGCCCGGGGATGGGCAGATTGGGGGTGAGACGCTCTGTGCCCATGGGGCTCACCACCCCATCCTTCTCGCTCGCT
>NW_010226787.1:0-303 GCF_000690775.1 Eurypyga helias
CTTCTCTAAGAGCTCTCTGCCCGAGAGGGGCCGCTTCGACAAGGTGAGGCTGCGGGCACCGTGCTGGGCCCTGGAATACGTCTGCGTGTGGCCAGGGCTGGGGCACAGCCGTCTGCGCCAGGGATGGGGTGTGGGGATTTGGGGATGGCCAGGGATATGGGGCTGGGAGTGAGCGGGCTCTCCCCAGCTTGGGGTGCCTGTGTGTGCTGGTGGGGGCTGTTGGGCTCATCCTGACCCCGCTTTTGTTTTTCAGTGCCGTATCAGGCCTTCAGCCTTCAAGGCGGTGGCCGGGAAGGGGCTGGT
>NW_010226787.1:315-1000 GCF_000690775.1 Eurypyga helias
CGTCCAAGGGGCAGAAGTTGTCCAAGAGCAACGGGAGCCTGCACACGCTGCTGTCGCAGAGCAGCACAGCAGTCTCGCAGCACGGTCCGATCCGCAGCCACCTGCTCCACGCCATCAGCCTGGATGAGGCCTCTGACTCCAGCCACAACTCCATCCAAAGCTTCCCCTCCTACGGCTCCCGCCTCCAGCCTGCCCAGAGCCTCCATGGGCCACATCAACCACATCGGAGGCTCCTTGGACAGGGTCTCCCGGAACCCCAGGGAGCCTCTGGCCCCCGAGAAGGCACCTCTGTCCTGCAAAAGCATGGCCACGCTGAGCCGTCTGCAGAGCCCTGGGGAGCCCCCGCCGCCCTACGAGTTCACCTACTCGCTGGAGGACGCAGTGAAGCAGCTGGAGGACCGGCTGCAGGAGGCGGGAGGAGAGCTGCGGCAGCTCAAGAGGAGCCTCAGCGAGACCGAAGACCCCTTCGCACAGGTGAGCCGTGGGGCCGGAGCCGTGCTGGGTGGCCCGGGCAGGGGTGTGGGGGTGCGATGCCCGGGTGGATGGAGTGGTGAAGGAGCTGGTGTCCTGCCATGGTGGGCGATGGGCTGGGAACGTCCAAGTGCGGGAGGACCCAACATCACGGGACCTTCTGGGATCCCTCCGTGGGGCTGGCCTGCACAGGGCAGGCTACACACCCTCACCA
>NW_010226787.1:1114-1767 GCF_000690775.1 Eurypyga helias
TGCAGCTCTACAAGGCGCAGCAGGAGAAGAAGCGGCTGCAGGAGGAGCTGAGCATGCAGCAGTGCCAGTGCGAGGAGACCAAGCTGCGGCAGACCCAGGGTGAGCGCGTCAGCCCCAAGCTGGAGGAGACCAAGTGGGAGGTAAGTCCCTTCCCTCCCTGTTGCCACTCTCCAGCCGTGGAGCCAGGATGGGGGCAGCGGTTCCCTGCTCTGGTGTCACTCGTGGCCAGAGGATGGGGGGGGATGAGCCAGGTGTGACGCTCGTGGTGACAGCCTGGGATGCTGCCACCCCTGGGGTCCTGCTCCCCCTCCTCACTGCTCACCCGTGCCCTGCAGGTGTGCCAGAAGGCAGTGGAGATCTCTCTGCTGAAGCAGCAGCTGCGGGACACCCAGGAGGAGATGGCTCAGAAGCTGGGTGAGATCTTCAGCCTGAAGACTCAGCTGCGGGAGGCCAAGGCAGAGGTCCAGGCCAGGGACTCCCAGCTGGCACAACTGGCAGACTCCTTCCAGAGCCCTCCGGAACCCTGTGCCTCGCTGCCACTGGGTGATGACCCCATGCCGGCGTGCCAGGACTTCCCAGGCTGCGAAACTGATGACTCCAAGTGCCGGGGCCTTCACAGCGACACGGCAGAGCCCCTGGAGCGGCAGGGGGGG
>NW_010226787.1:1777-2819 GCF_000690775.1 Eurypyga helias
CGCCAGGGCCAGCTGCAGGCTGTGAACTTTGAGCTGGAGAGGAAAACCTGGCAGGAGGAGAAGGAAAAGGTGCTGCGGTACCAGCGGGAGCTCCAGGCCAGCTACATGGAGATGTACCACCGGAGCCAGGCGCTGGAGCGGGAGCTGCGGCAGCTGCGGTCGGAGTCCAGGGATGTTGGGGCCGACTCGCCGTGGATCGAGCGTGTGGAGTCCTCGAAAATCTGAGTGGTGGGACTGTGAAGGGGGAAGGTCTCTTGCTGCTGCAACAGGACGATCTCAGGCTCTGCACAAGGACCGGCCACTGGGTGCTGCCCTGGGGTGAAGGACTGATTGCGACAAGGGAGCTTTTCCTTCTTGCAGTGCTTCAGGCCTTTCTCGGGGGGGGTGGGAATGTCTCTGGAGACTGGAGGTGATCTGTGCAGGGTGGGGGGCTTGCATGTGCCCTGTGCTCTGACTCCAGGAGCGTTTGTCCTGTGATTTCTTCTGCCGTGGGGGCAGAAATCAAACGCCCTGCGAGACATTCCCTGTCCCTCCCGCTCTGCCGTCCCATTCTCTATAACCCATAACTTAATGTTTTGCTAAGGAGAGGCTCAAGCCCTGTCCCCAGTCCCAGCGAACTGCTGCTCGCAGCGGCCGCCCGGTCAGCGGGGCCCTGTGCCTCCACGCGCTGGGCCCTGTGCCTCCACGCGCTGGTGTTGCTGCCGCTGCGGGGGAAAACCTGACAAACGTGGGTACTGCTGGGAGGGGGGCAGCTGCCCCAGCACCTCGGTTGGGGCTTTCCATGTCACCAGCACCGGGGACCCCTCTGCAATGGAGGGTGCATAGTGCAGCTTCCCAGCACGGAGCCCTTGAGCGGAGAGGAGCGAGTGCCTTGTGCAGCAAGGGATGGGAGCCCCGTGCCCTGCCAGGCCTTTGAGAGGCTTTTGGGCAGGGGGAGGAGGACTAGGGCACGAGGGCCGTGGGCTGGTATGCTCCCCAAGCTGGGCAGAACCTTAGGCATCCCCACCTCACCCCTCCCAGGGTGAGAGGTAGCGGAGAAGCT
>NW_010226788.1:0-274 GCF_000690775.1 Eurypyga helias
GAAGCCTGGGTTTGGCCGTCTCCTGCGGATGGAGAGAGGGGACGTTAGGAGGGGGGAAGGGTCAACGGGCAACGTTGGGGGGGAAGAGAGAGATAGACAGACGCCGGTGGCCAAGGTTAGAGGGACGGACGCGCTCAACAGGGTGAGGTTGGGCTGAGGTCAACACTCCAGGAAACCCAACAGATGGACGGACAGACGGACACCACCAACCACGCGTTGGGGTCCATGGTCAAGGAGCCACTACAGGTCGGGTGGGACAGACGGACGGACGTGG
>NW_010226788.1:595-903 GCF_000690775.1 Eurypyga helias
GGTGAGACAGACGGACGGACACGCTCAAGAGAGTGGACTATGGTCAACACTCCAGGAGACCCGACGGATTGGGGTGGACGGACAGACGGACGCGCTCAACAGGGTGAGGTTGGGCCAAGGTCAACGCTCCAGGAGACCCAACGGATGGGGTTGGACGGACAGACGGACACCATCAACCATGCGTTGGGTTTCATGGTCAAGGAGCCACCACACATCAGGTGGGACAAACGGACGGACGTGGTCAAGAGAGGGGACTATGGTCAACAGTCCAGGAGGCCGGAGAGATTGGGGTGGACGGACAGACGGAC
>NW_010226789.1:0-1523 GCF_000690775.1 Eurypyga helias
TAAAAACAGTCAGACTAGCTGTTACTAGCAAAAAATTGACATTTGTGCAAACTATTATCAGATTCATCCTGTAAGGGTAGAGTCACATGCCGAGTTAATCTAGGACATCGGTTAAATTAAAACTCGCAAGTCACAGTATGGAATACTTCAAGCTGTCTTCTAACTAACCTTTAAAGAAAAATTACATTTTTTATATTGTGCGTATCAAGTTTACCTTGCAGATTGCATTACATCTTGCTAAAAATTTCATAATTTAAATGCTTTTATGTAGAGTTGGAGATTACTCATGGTTCTCTCTCACTACAGATTAATTTAGTGTAAACACTCCCTTTCTTTTCAAAAAAGGAACTTGAAAATAGGACCTATGGCTGAACACCCAAGATCAAGACAATGACTGGGCAATGTAAACAGCTACTAGCCTATTTCCATGTCTGTTTACCACAGTCATTCAATAGAGCAAGTCTCAAAGCAAGAAGCATCTGTCTTAACCCTCCTCTCCTTAAACATCACCATGGTCCAAGCATGCACGCCTCACACCCTCACATGCCACTGAATTCATAGCAGCTGAGCCCCTGGAACTCCAAGTCATGTGTTGGTGCAGTAAAAAGTAAAGAGATGAGGAAGAAATATTTAAGATGACTACACAGACTGTTTTGATAACAACATGTGTAGATTATGTGATAAACCATATCACCTTCCAGTATCTTTGTTTCAAGACCCAAAACACTAAACTGGCAGAGGAAGGTAGGTATAGTTAAACTGGGAATTGTTTTGTACTTTCCTCTGCAAAAGAGATCATAGCTAACTTGATTCACAGTGCAAGTATTTAGAGATATTCAAGTTCCAGATACAAAGTGAACATTAAGAGCTCAACTGTGCTACCAACTCCATGATTTCAAGAGAAACAAAACGTTATAGAGCAGTGTGTGCAAGCGTGTATCTGAAAGTTACTTCCAGGCTTCTGGCCTCAATTATGATAGATTCAAACAGTATATAATATACAAGTAATTCTCATCAAAAAGTTGATCTTTTCCACAAAGAATGTAACATTCTTTTTTACCTCTCTCAGTATTATGAATCATTCAACTATTGTCATAGAAATCATGTGATTTTTGTACTTCTTCAGTTATCTAGAAAGTTCCAGAAATCATCAGTAGACTAGTCAAAACAGGTAGCAAAATAAAAATGAGTGCCTGGGCTCAGAAGATACTGTCCCATCACCAAGAATTTAGTGCCACTTCCGTTCAAAGCCAGCTTTGATGCTGACAGCTGTTTGACAAGTCTTAAGACAGCTTTGAAGGTGGCTTGAGAAAAGTCTGAAAGATATTTTTTAGCATAATGCTACAAAACCGGAAAGCAAAGAGATGACCCAGAATTAAGAGCTTCTGAGACAGCAGAACCATGCCGCAGTTTTTAAAAAGCTCTGGATTTTTGGTTCTGATAGGAACACCAGTTTCACGTCTTTACAAAAGAAGCCTGTGTACACCCCGGCTCAATGCAAGGGACAAAAGAAGCCTGTGTGA
>NW_010226790.1:0-15467 GCF_000690775.1 Eurypyga helias
TAGCCAGAGTTAAACCACGACATGGGTAATGCCCCAAAAGACAGCTTTTTGTGATGGGAGTGCAACTTCATGAACAAAACCAGTTCATGGAATTACCACTTGCCCCCACGACCTCCAGCTTGTTTTCACCCCATGATGTAGTTTATCAACAGTTGTGCTTCTGTGGCTATTTGTGGGGATATTATGCGATCTGGAAAACTAAACAGATTCAATTTAAAATACAAATCCTCAGAAAGTTTCTCTGTTGTCATTTTTTTCCTTCACTTAAATTTCTGTGACCTCATATGAACCTCAAAATAGCTGCACTAGCATAATTGAGGAGGCAGAAAATTCCAGGAGGAGTGGCCAAGAGGGCTGGGATCATCTTTAAATAGCTTTGCTGCTGAAGAAAATACTCCTGAGTGCACCTTGGGCTGAGTTAGACTGAGCTATCTTCTGAAGTCATAAGATCATTTCTTTAGAGAGAGAAAAGAAACAGAAACCCGTTGGCAATTAAAAACTGTCAGTGAAGTTGACTACACTGGGGAAAGAGCTGACCATAGCAGTGCCTTGTGCCAACTAGGGGCTCAATATTCTATTTGAGATCGGTCAGTGTAGGCTTAATTTAACTCTAATTGCAGAGAAGAAAGAAATTCTCCCAAATTAAAAGAATGCTAGTGATCTTCTGTCCTAGACATACAACATTTGAAAAGAATAATCTGAAACCGCCTGTGTATTTTGTCTCAATGCTAAATGAAATCTTAAAAACCCAGGTTAATCAGAGAGTAGCAGGGAACAGCTACTATGAACCAAAGTTATTTGAACACAAGTAAGGTCAAAGTTATCATCAACCTGTACTGCACAGACACTGAACATGGAGTCAGAAGGAAACGTCAAGTGTACGGAAGCTGATCTCCAGTGCATCCAACCGCATATTTGTCAAGGAAACAATTGTTTAAACTCTCCTGCTGGTCAGGCAAATAAATTGGAAAATGAGGAAGTGGAAAACAAAGTAATGAGTATGGCAAAACAACATCATGATTTAGAAGGACTCTGTCAGAAGCATTACCCTTAACAACAGTATTTAGAAACACTACATGCTTGTTGTATATTCTTTCTGTTGAAAGAAACTATTTTGTCAATGATGTACTAGATATATACATTCACAGATTACTGTGAATATATATATCACAGATTCCTGAAAGCTGTTGTCGTGACTAGTCACATCTTAAACACAGACATAGAGGACTGTTAGCCCTAGGATGAAATACATTTGAGAGGTTGGGAAAAAAAAAGTGTTAAGTACAATAGGAAATGACCAAGTAGTAATGGGAGAGTGCATTTGTTCAACTGGTTGTCAGATGGATGCATACGCCCTCTCCAAGTCTAAGGGCAATGAAATTGGCTGGGTTGCCATATGGCAAGACATAAAGTCTCATACGGGGAACTGTGGGAACACTGGAGTCTTGACAGTATCTGCAATAACCTTTCTGTGTTCAATGAAAGTCAATTAGAAATCATAACTTCATTCAAAATGATCTCTCAAATACAGAAAATCCTAAGTAATGACTGAAGAATAGCTTTCAGTAAAAGGTCACCTTAATCTGATTGAGTCAAGATAATGAAATTCTCATCTACAAAAATTAGTAGGTTGGGTTTTGGTCCTCATTCCCCCACCCTGCTGTGTAAATCTTAATTTTGCTATAACCTATCCTCTACTCCTAGCCTCTCAGTACCTGACCAGATTACAAAATTACTATAATCAAAAAGCCTGACATGAGTCACCATAACCGTGCATTTTGCAAAGCTATTTATGTCTTCGATGTCATGTGATTCTACTTTTCACAACATGTAAATTCCACAAAAATTGAGACAGGGAGGAATATGGGATTCCTTTCTTTCTGGTTGCTCACTGTAGAACAGCCAGACAAAAATCAGGAAAAGTAAAGAAATTAATATGTTTCCATCCCTTATATTAAATCTTCAAGTTAATAATGCACTCTTAACATCCTTATTTTATTATGTTACTGGTATCGATATGAAACATTAACACCAAAAAGGCAGAGGGTAAGCCTCTTCTCATCAAACAGTTAATATGTTGAAGAGTACTCCCTCTTTTAACCTTTCTGAATCTAGTTTTAGATCTAACCATGAGATATTATCTCCTACTGGTGAATGACTTGAGATATGTCCACATGACCATGCAGTTGACCCTTTGATATGCTCCTCCTAAGACAGAAATATTGAGCACAACCTTGACACATTATCATGCAATTTAATATTTTATTTTGTGTGGCATCAAAGGCAGGGTAAGAGGTTCTCATACTTCAGTATACTCAGCTGCTGGTGGCTGCCCTCATGCTATACACTTCATAGTGTAGGTATGTATGCTTGTAGGTAATGGCATTAGTGAATGGAGTGTATAAGACATTCATTTTTAAAATTAAAATCATTCCTGTGACCTGCTTGGCCTCTTACTCTTACTTACAGTTGCATTAACAGAGAATTGTCAGACTCCAATACCTGAAGAGGAACGAAAACTTGGGAAAGGGATCAGATTTTAAACTTGCTTTTACCCAGGAGAATAGCTAATGCTTAATGACATCCCTTGTGCATTAAGCCCATTCAGATATTAACACTTGAGACCAATTATGAGGTGGAAACGGAAAGCTGTGAAACAGCATTTCATTAAATTGTTTCTAGGTTATAACTAACTATGTTAGGGCAGGTCTCTAACCTGCCTCTCACCTACATAGTTCCAGAGTGGATCACTGATCTACTCACTTCATATTGGTACCATAAACAAGACAAGCTGAGTGCTAGTGCATTACCTTCCACAATGCCCCTGACTGCACAGAAGACCAGGGCTACCTCACACTACTACTGTGTCTGAAACATGAATGCTCAGAGTGGCTCATATTGTTTTGTTGTTATTGCAAAGGCATGCTCTTGAAACTGTTTAGAATGAACCTTTTAGATGATTAACTGCCTTTGACACAACTAGCTTTTTTAGCATTGCTGATATCTAGGTTTATCAGTCCTGGGATTACATAAACAGATCTTAAATGATAACCTATTCTCTCAGAGATGTTCAAAAGCAGTTTTGGTTAAATGTTTTTCAGCTCTGAGAATTCCATCATAGTGCATCTACTCTGCAGAATTTTGTGCTGTTTGTCAATTTACCTTAAGGAACACTGTTTGAAAACAGTGTTCTCATGCAGGCAGTGGGGAAAAGGCAGGGAAAAATTACCCACGTGCAGTTTACTTGCTTGGTTCCAAGCTTTAGAATTACACTGTACCCTTTCTTTTGTGCTTTTGAGTACCCACATCACCCAGTATTCCACAGCTATCATCTTCAACCTGATCTTGGCGAAAAGACTTTAACCTTTTTAAAGACTTAAAAGGTAACTTACAGCACTGACATGGTAAGCTAGGTATAAAAATTTGGGGTTTTATGTGATGATCAAAAATGACCATACTGTATGCACTAGTGGTTCTGAAATACATTCTGAAAAATCTGCTCAGGAGGTAAATAATTCAGCATTTCTACCTGAGGTTGATGGACAGAGCAGGAGGAGAATGCTCTTTACCTCTGTTTTATCATGCCTCTGATACACTAATATTTAAGCATAAAATTTAGCATTTTGAATTTAAATCAGTGTAATTACTGACATATATAAAATTAAGTACGTCTTTAAAGTTTGTATGATTGGGCTTCAATACTTTAACTGGACTGTTAGAATGATTCGTCTATCCACAAAAATCGTGAGGTTTCTTTGTAGGAAATCTTATGAAAAGGACAGAGAGTCTACTCACTAAATCTTTGAAAGGCAGATAATAAATTAGTAAATTTAAATTATTGGCCTGTCTGAATAATTATTACAGAGTTTAAAAGGAAACTGTTACAACTTCGAAGTTGCAATGCAAAATATAGCAACTCCTATCTTCATGCAAATCACACAAAACTATACACTGAATATAGCTACTTCTTCTGATGTGAAACTGATCTACAGAACTTACTCTAGTTTTTAATAGCAAAATTTATAACTATATGATAGTGCGTACCTCTTCTAAACAGGGCAATGCGATGTTTAAATATGAAGTGTGACAGTATAAAATGTTGGATTTCTTTTCATGTACAAACTTTTAACATTCACTTTCGAACATATCACAGAGATCAGAATATAGAAAAAAGAGGGAAAAAAAGAGAAAATAAACCTTACCTTTCTCCTTGTTTCCCACCACTTTTAGGATTGACAAAAACTAAAAGTGGATGAGTGCCTGGAACTGGAGTGATCTAAAAGAAGGGAATAACACAGCCACTCATTAATGCTGTGTGTTGCATTCATTTTTCCCTATAGTAGACAGAAAACAAAAAGCTTAATGCAAACTCTATGTTATGCTATGTAATCCAGTTGGAAGAAATTCCATAATGTGCAATAAGGCTCATTTCATTAATTTCCCACAAAATGCAAGTGACTTTTAGACATATGTCAATTCTAGAATGTTTAAGAGCATTATAAGAGTTCGAAGTCCACACCTCCAAAGTCATGCACTAACGGCTTCAGAGATGAAGCTTAGACTGCTTCTGTTTCTAAATGATACATTGAAAACTCTACCTCCAAATCCTTATTATTATTAGTCAACTCGATCCATAACTTCACAAACAATGGATGCAAATCGGTTCCATATATAAAAAACACAATTAAAAACTCCAGCAAACTTGGTGAAATTAAACCTAGCATAAAACCAATCTAATATCACATTCTGGCACAGTATGTTGAAACATACATCAAATTGCAGGATATAGTGAAGTTTGTCATATATTTAATTTTTATCTACTGTTTTAATCAATTTTAGTTATTTAGCCAATTCCCATGATGTTTGTTCCTGTGAACTAAGTGTAAACCAATGGTGCACATTGTGACAGAGATGGAATACCTACTGAAATCCCTTAGGACACAGGTTAATTAATGAGACTCGTCCTAAGGTTATACATGATCTATTACTTCCTCTAATTAGAAATAATAATCCTGATCATTATGCTGGTTAGCTAGAAAGAAGTAAGATGAATGTGCTTAACTATGATGAATTGTCTTTAAGTTGTGCAGATCTCCACTGCCACTAAGTTATCTGCTCATTGCTATCTGATGGAAGGGAGGTTTGGTCTTGATACGTTTCTTAACAAAAGCTAAATGATAAACTTATTTCTAACTTAAATATTTTATTTCAAAACTTAACCGCATTGTTAGAAGCAGAAGGTTTAGGACCATAAAAAAAAAAAATCTAATAACCAGTTTATATTTCACTCAATTCCAAAATAAGGTCTCTTAATTTATTAGTTTTTCCAAATTACTTTTCTACATAACATAGATATTTCTGTATAATAAACAATGCAACTAACAATTTAGACTAAACTGGTGAGCATTTTCAAGTTCTTTGGACAAGTGACTTAAAGTGGGGAAAAAAAAAGTAGCAGACTGGCTCTATATGGCTTTTCACATACTGAAAACAGGTTTAACAGGAGTTGCATGAATATTTGCTGGGTATCTTTGATATGCTACCTTGGGAACTTAAATCATAAACAAAAAAAAAAATCTTTAGGTAAAAATAATAACATTAATTACCAGTTATATTTATGGAATCCTAATCTCTGTGGAAATAGTTCCAAAAATATACAATCTCTGAGTGAAAAGAAAAACCCTAACTATCTCACTGATCTCAGCCTTACACTGTGGTATCCTTCAAGATGTGCTCAGCCCTTCACAATGATCTCATTATCATTATTGATACCAATCATAAATTTTATAGCTGGTGCTAAGGTGGATTCCTGTTACTCACAACCAATTTTATCCAACAGAGAAAAACAAAGACCAGAGTATAATCAGCACATTAGGGTCATCACTGCAGAATTATTTCTAATGTTACCACCATGATTACCAGTATTACACTGTGCACTGCATTATAGATATGGCATTACAGAGCAATACCAAGCACTTCAGAAAACACCTCAAATCCATTAATAATTATTCTACCATCATAGTCCTCACTCTTTCTTTTTCTCCTTCTCAAGCAGTAATAAAACCCTAGGCTTTGGATTCATCATGGAAAGAGAAGATAGAACATAGTTTTGGATCATACTAACAAGCTTAGAGAAAATCTTACACACTCATTACCTCAAAGCAGAAATTTTAATAACTTAAGGTTGTGTGTGAAAGAGCCAGTGGTGTTAGGAGTTTGCTGTTTTGAACAGACCAGGTACTATATCCCAGGTACTGTATTGCATGAGCTGGAAACAGAGACTTAAAAAACACCTGAAAATATACTATGACCATAAGTAATCTAATGTTTGGAATAAAACCAAAATTCATGATACAAGATATTGCTACCAAAAGGAGATGTGAAAGACGCTCCTCTACCTAGGCACAGTTGGGCTCACCGGAATTTCATGGATATCATCCAAAAGTTAGAAAACTCTGTGTGATTCCTCTAGTACTGGTTTATTAGTCACACTGTGATTTATTAGACAGAACTTGCGCTTCCTGTCAGTGAACACTCTTGCTTTTTTGCTTCATGCTCTGTCAGAGATGACCTGGATAGCTATACAGCCTGTGAGAATGGTAAGTACAGGAAGAGAGCCTTGAAAGCCATGGATAATAATCACTGTAATATCCCACTAGACCATCAATGGAGCAGCCATGTACTGCATAGGTTTCAGGGTTTGGTTTTTTTGTTTAGTTTTCTTTTTTTTTTTTCTTTCTCTTTGAGTTGTCAAAACAAGAATATTTCACTAACCTAAAAAGATAAAAAAATAAAATAAGCCTTTTACCCTGACACAATAAGGTAAACCATGAAATTATTATTTTACATTTTACTGAACCTCAATTGCAACACTTCCAAAGATACAGGGAACAGTCAACTATGTATATTAAATGATTATCACCATGATCACTTAACTCCTGAGAAAATAAAGAAGCAACATCATATATGTGAACATTGATTTTACTCAAAACTACTCATAACTCAAGGGAAAGAAGTCAAGCAGTTCAGGTGAACTTCTGGCATGCCTCTAAGTAACTTCCCTAAAATAACATTAGCTCATCACACACACAAGTTTTTCTTTCAAGTAAAACACCCATTATTATTCCAGATATTGCTATTACTGAAACCACCCTGGTTTTTTTCCCACTCTTAATTTTGATGTGCCAACTACCCTACTTGGAAATACCTGGAAAAATAACATCCTTGAAGTTTACTCCATCTGTCTATTAATTATCAGAAGAGAATAGTGAACAGTTATCAAGACTCAAATTTATAATATAAATTCACACAATGCTGCATGACAAATACTAAAACAATTGAGTTCAGCTTCACTCTACAATGCAAATATTTTAAAGCTAGTTTTCCATCCCCCTTAATGTCTTAGGAAAGCCTACCGATCACAAGACGCAAATTTGCAGCGCAAGATTACTGTACAGATGAAGGAATTTACCAATAGTATTTTTAAATATGTAGAAGTGAATTATTAGAATAGTGGTTGTATAGGAAATATTTCACTTTAAAGATTGCTCACTCTATCATTGTCTT
The DNA here is from genome assembly GCF_000690775.1 of Eurypyga helias. Classification (NCBI taxonomy): domain Eukaryota; kingdom Metazoa; phylum Chordata; class Aves; order Eurypygiformes; family Eurypygidae; genus Eurypyga; species Eurypyga helias. Next base: position 7,567 of record NW_010226790.1, read on the forward strand.
CATACCTACAAGTATCTCCTTAAAATTAAAATAACAATAAATCACACCTGAAGACCTTGTCCATCTACGGTGACAGAATTTGCTCTTTGCATTTTGTTCCGTTCTCCCAGTTTGTTCATTTGCTGGGGGCAACTCTTTTCTTTTTTCACTGTTGCCTGTCTTTCCTTGAAAAAAAAAAAAAACAACCAAACCAAAACCAACCAACCAAACAAAAAAAAAAGAAGATAAAAAGAGAAAATGGAACATTTTAGCACATTATATAATGCTATACAACTGTAACTGGGACTGTGCCCCCACAATATTTTTGACTAGAGACGAATGTCGGATTCCGCTTTAATGAAAATGAGATCTCAGTCAAGTTATTAGAAAATGTCTGGCCACTTCACATAACATCTATCTATGTGCCTGGACATTCCATATTGACTAGGCAATAGATGGATGAAAAGTGTGCAATCACAACACAAATTAATGCAATGATGTGAAAAGTTAACCTGACATTGCCAGTATGGCATTCTGAAATTTAAGTCAGTCATAAAATACACTTGATTGTTTAATAAGCAAATTGATAAGAAATCAGCAATTTATCAAAATTTCATCCTAACTGCTAGCAAAGGTTGAATGCTTCGAGAGTACTTTACCACTTTGGCAAAATATACCTGTTCTAAACGTACCAGAATCAATTGGCTGAGTAGCTTTTTATAAAAAATGTATTTTGTATCACAATCAACAACAGATTCTAAGCCACTGGCAACTCTTGATGCTGATACACAGCACAATCAATGGTTATTTGAAAGAAGGAAGGTCAGAAGTATGTTGCTGTAATCATATTTGCAACTGTTGTCAGGTCATTTCAGAGAACTCTGAAAAAAGCAAAAACGTCCTTGCTCTTTGTATGTCATTTATCCTATTTATAAACTGCACCCAGCATGTCCTTTTAGGTTGTCCAAAAAAGCACCATAAATTAAGGCAGCAGATGTTTATCAAATAGAATCAGTGTCCCCAGTCCCGACTGCACCCCAGTCGCTTCACATGTGTAAGGAGGCTTTAAACTAGTCAGGGGAATGGGCTGGCACAAAGCTACTGCACTAGAAAGGAGCATGAAGGACACTGGTGTACCCCCTGCAATTGCACTCAGTAAGCAGTTCATTAAATGTTACCATTTACGTTCCATACCAGGCCAAACGCATCTCTCTGGTACCTCTGATAAAGCCTAAGGGATTGCACTAGTAATTAATCCATGCCACTTTCTGGAGCAGTTTTAACTGCTAACAAACATTGACACAGATTCTCTCGCAGGAAGGGAATAACTCCCAACTTAACACAGTGCCTTCCTAGTATGACTATAACACAGATGTGGCCCATCACTTTTTTTTATACTATCTTTGGTTTCCTTACATTTAGAGACTGACACAGCCTCAATATAGTCTTGATGCAAACAATGGTCCAAGTCATCCCAGGCTGCTATGGGCTGCAAAGTGCCCTGGGGAACTGTGTCAATCTGATCACCTTTCCTATAAAAGACTGACAAACCTATGCCACAGAACAAAAACAGGGAAGTCTACACTATTTCCCATCTGCAGTAAGAGTCCTAAGAGGTTTGTTAGCTGAGCTCTCGGATGCTTTGAGTAACTTGAGTTCAACAGGAGGTCCAAAAGTCTAGACTACAATATCATTGCTTTAAACAGAAAAGAGTAAAAGCAATTAGTTATTCATCTCAGCTCTAACCTTCAAAACACAGACAAGCAATACCCTGCCTAAGAAATCACCAACACTGCACTTATTTATCTGTCAATTTTTGTTGAAACTAGAACTGGGATGAGGCATCCAAACAGAGTAACATTTGCAAACTAACAAAAAACATTAAAGCACTACAGTGCCAAGAACAGCAAGTAAGAAACTTCAGTATGAAGGAAGCTTTGTACTACATTAAACATGTAAGAACAATCTTTGGGGTTTTAAACAACTTTGCAAATAACTACCCTTAAAAGTGACTCTAGTTTATAAAAAGTAAGCATAACACCATGTTAAACAGGTTTTTATATTTTGGCCAAATATGACACATGGATATTGCAACATCTTCAAAAAAATCAAATCAGATGTCAGTAATGCAGAAACAAAGCTAGTAAAAAAAAATCAATCTCTTAAAAAACTGTAGGAAGTCTAAACATTGTTAAGCTAAACGTATTTTTAATGGTTCCATGAAAAAGGTAAAGAAAAGGAACAGATACAGCACACAGTATGTGCAGCTAGAGAGGTTAAAAAAAAAAAAAAAAAAGAGGCCTACCATACTAAGGTGTGACACTAAAAATCTTCTTGTGTATATCATGCTATTACTTAGAGGAAAAGTATTTATACACTGCTGAGAAGTTTACATAGAAGAATGCTTACCACAGCGCCCAAACCTGCTGTTATCAATCACTGACAAGCAAAACGCAGTAACAATTACCTCAAACAAAGTTTTGGATATCAGTTTTTGTTCCAGCATGATGCAGACAGCAGCATATACCCTCATTTGACCCTGGCCCTGTGACTGCTGCATCAATACTTCTCCAGTTCATATTACCGATGCCATAAGCAAAACAATTGCTTGACTCACACAGACAGCTTCTCCTATGCAGTGACTACACAAGATTAGTCCACAAACCTCACACAATATAAATAAAAAAGTACATTCATGATACAGAATTGCCTAGAGTGTTACTAAAAAAATCAAATATGGATACTTGACCTTATTATCATTGAAGGTCTGCTTCCTTAAATGATGATTTTTGAAGAAAGTACAAATAAAGTATTTTGTGTCACCCATCTCATACCCATGATACCACAATACATGCCACCATGTATACCAACAATGCATTCTGAAACATTTCTGAAGCAGCTGATAGGAGATTCTAGATTTTCTAGAGTTATATATCCTATAATTTTTAGATAAGTGTCATACTAGCAAGGATCTGACTTACAGTTTGTATGAAATAATATAATAATGTGAATTTTATTCTACTGAATAAATCTATTAAGAGAACATAAAAAGATTTCATTAAAAACTTCTTTTAAATATTCTTGCACAGATGCTTGGTTTTACATACGAAATAGAAAGCTGGCTTTCTAATCCAGTTGTACATGACTGTTTGAACAACTTTCTTTCAGGAACTAACATTATTAAGCTATCTGAGAGTATCAGGAACTAAACAGTGTCATTTTATTATGAGATAATAACTGTTTAATAAAATCATGTGTGAATAACAGCCTAAAAATTCTAGCAGTGTTCGGACAAATTTGACATGCATCGAATAAATGGTTTTACAAAATGAAAAAATTTCTTCTTCAAGGTAAGAAATATTTCTACAACAGTTGTGTTGTATTTAATATCTTGTTAATTAAAGCATACAAAACGATTAATGTATCTGTGAACCATTTTGTTTAGTGGACATGCATGAGGTTGACAGAGATACTGAATACAGCATTATAAAGCTATTGTACATTTTGATGGCTCAAAGAATCAAGCTTTTCTGTTTCTTTTTTTTTTCTATGTGCCAGAGCACATACTTTCAAAATAGTACTTACCACAACAAAATTTTTTCCACCCATTTTTGCAACTCACACACCTTTTCTCCCCTTGAACTCACTCTGAAGTCATTATCCATTAAGTGGAGCTTCTGCAATTCAGTATTCCTCCAGAGAGATTACTGTCAGATAAGAACTAATCACTTCTATCTATACTTTATTCATCCAAATAAGAAAATAGAATTGATAAATAAGACAAGGCCTTTCAAATGAGAACACAGAATATCACATTTAGATTTTTATTTCAGCCCCAAAATGCACTTTATAGCAAGAAGAATGCACAGTATCATGATCTGTTACTACACGTGCGTACATGGTGCCTCCTGTTACGCACCTCGGGGAGCAAACCTCCTAAAGTGGGTAGCGTCTGTTGGAAAAAGAGAATGTTAGGCTGAAACACTGAACAGCTGGGATGGCAAGGGGCACGGAAGGAATGTTCACAAGGAGCATTACCTTGCAGGAGTTGTACTTAACAAAAAAACATATATGCCACTTTTTCACAAATTTTCATAACTGTACTCCCCCAGTGTTTGGCTGTCATAATTTATACTCTATAAAGTAAGTGTGGGATCATTTTATCACCCGCTAAAAACATTTATAAACCTGAGGATGATATTCTTCCAAATAGTATAAAGCGATACTTGGTACCCAGGGAGTATACTTTTTACTTAATCTTCCAAGTCTTTGAATCCCCATCCAATGTTAGGAGTCTTATTTATAAAGTATTCCTCTACTACAATTGACAAGCTATACAATGGTCATCCTCAAAAAGTATTTCCAGTCTTTCTTTACATAGAGCTACAGTCTTTTCCTTTACACAAAACATTGACACTCAGAAATATCATACTCTAACACAGCTGTTATAAGAAAACAGATTAATAGCAACTAATGGCTTCCTAAATAGTTATCTTTTTACATTTTAACTGCTGACACAGAATCAAGTGCCAATGCAGCAAAAATTGTGTTTTCTCAACTTGTCTCTTAAGTGCAAACCTATTTTTCTGGATTATTTTGCACACATCTGAGATTATTTAAAATAATTTATTTTATACATTAAACCAATTTTTTAATATATTAAATATGATTGTAAAGCCATTAGTGAATGGTTAATACCATTGCACAGTTTGTCAAGTAACTTATGAAAATCTGAGATTACTTCTGATTGATAAAATATTGATGAAAAGATTATTTTAATTTGATTGATGAAAAAAAGCACTTTTATGTTCCATGCCTTCAGATGAGGCATATACACTAAAGCCCAACTTCGGGATAGGGGTGCATAAGAAAAGAAACAAATTCTACAGTAATATGCATAAAATGAAACAGTTGTAAAAGAAATATTTTAAGACTCTGAAACTTGAGCTTGATAGTTATTGATCAGGGGACTCTGTTCATGGACAATCATATGAAATATGTGGACGTATGGTATCCTCAGATGTTATCAGGATGACAGCTATGGAAGTTTAAACACATGACTTCAATACCAAACTAATACCTTGGGTTTTTTGGGGGAGCTTAGAGGAATGTCGTATGATTCCTTAGAGCTATTTTGGTTAGTGACATGGGAATTTCCAAGGGATGCAAAACCTGTGCTTTAATATGTAATGAAACAGTAGGACATGTACTCCAAAAGTGTCATTTTGTAAAGCTATGTGGTAGTCAAGACCCTGTTTACAAAAATTCCTTTCCATGCAATTTCTGTCTGTAGTTACACAATAAAAAAAGAGAATAAAATTTTCAGAAATCCAGAATACTGAAAAAAACCCACCACCACAAAACCATGGGGACCAACCTATCTGTAATATCTATTAGATATCACATCCAACTATCTATGATTCAGATGTGCTAAAATATTTGGAAAATAAAATTTTAAAGAGTTCTCCACTTTTCCTGCTCTAATCTTGTGTACACACTATGCATCCATACTGATCTGAAAGCTCAAAAGAGCTGTAGCACAATACCCAGCTCTACATTCACTGGCTGAAGACAAAAGTGATCTTGTGTACAAGATGAACAACAAATTTACTAGCAAAAATAATGTCCAGTGAGCTGCATATGCCCATACTATAAAAGAAAGGTAAGCCTTCTAATTTATCTAACAGATGGTTTTATTTCAGTTAAAAAATAAAACAAAATAAAACACCACATACATTATGTTAATGAGAAGGAGGTATTCTGTCACCCATAATACTAGTAGCTAAAGTACATGGAAAAAACAAGGTTGGAATGGAGACAATGTAATTTGAGAATACCTTCCAAAATAGCTGGCCACAAGACTGTTCCCAACAAGGAACCACTACATGATATCTTTATATATACACTTTATGGTTTTAATAAAGATGTAAAGAATTACACTTCCAAATCACAATCAAGCATTTCTCATTTAGTATATTGGGTTTAGTTCAATTAGTTGGCTGAAGATAACTTGCCTTAGATCTTGTACCCGTATGTATCAACATGCACCAACAGTAGGACCAAAGACTTCTATTTTACAGCCTAAAATGGACTTGGGCTATAGAAGGCAATTATATACATTGTCCAAGAAAGACAAAAGAGTTTGAAAATAATTTTGAAAATAAAACAATTTTAAACTCCAGTGGGAGAGGATGTAAGGAATAAACATAGGGGCAGACAGTAGCGATGAGTTGTGGGCAGGCAACTAGATGTAACTTAAAATGATTGAATGGCTGCCACTTCAGTTTATCAGCATCTTATTATTTTAACATTGAACCGTGTTTGCTGAACAGATAATTAGTTAGGAAGACACATTTTCCTCCAGGGCAATTATTAATTTCCTTCTGACTTCAAAGAAATGAAAAAGCTCTTAGTGTAGATAAGCACACCATTATATTTCAGGTCTGTTTCAGATTCTCAGCAAACTGAATCTGCAATATGATATGCAACTGAAAAGGAAGAAGTGTTTTAGTTTTTAAATCTGTTTCAATTGCTATGTCATTACCTAATATTCAACAACCAAATTTAAATTTCCCCCCTCATAGAAGCACATATATTCAAATAACTGTTGTGGGTTTTTTTGTAGTATCTTTGTTAAGACACTCAGAATAAGGCTACTACTCAACTTCAAAGGATCGAGTTGCTCATAAAGATGCTTACACACAGCACTGACTTTCTACGCTCCATGTTGAGCTTGGATTCAGCTGAGTTAAAGCTGATCTTCACTATAATAAAAACAGAAGAATCATTTTAGGATTAAAAACTGGTAAGGGATTAAGAAAGCTCATTCCTCAACCAGCAACTGCTAATACCCTTTTTCCTCTCTACATCTCCACCTTCCTATGTAAGTAACAGTTACCTACCTCACAGGAAAATAGACTTGGTAAAACATTTTATCAGATATGGGGAAAAATATCTGTTGCACACTATTGCAATTATAACACACCCATTAGCTATTACATCTAGTCTCTCTAAATGCTGATAGTCAAAGAAAACTTTTGCACAATATTTTCAGCTTTAATTCTGTACTACTTTCTGTATCACAACACGCTATATTTTAGGTTTGAAGCTACAAATCATAATGTATACTGTTTAGGTGCACAAGTCATGTTGCTTAGGTAAAACATTCCTAATCTGTTGTGTATACTGGTTTATGTGTCCAAACAGAACTAGTTATAAACAAAAGAGTTTTGAACATTTGTGTTCTTGTACAATAAAATGCCAAATCAACTCAAATCCAACCCAAATCGGGTATGTTTCCTCCACCAAAATAAATAGCTGTTCATATTTTAAAGTAAGAGGTCAAGTGAATTGGATTTATGATGCTATTATACATTAGATGTATATAAACAAATGTACTCTATGATATATAAAAATTGTCTATATATTTTATGCTCTCTCTCTAAATATATATATTCTATATTTATATGAATAGAATTTAGGCTTAAATGATTTTGTCCTGAAAGGTTATAAGCATCTTCACTATATAAAAGAAAAGCCAGATTCATTCATAACAGAAAACAAACAAAAAATTACTTGTTACAAACATTTTGTCATGATGATCAATTGTCCCAGAAAGCTGAACACAAGGAAACTTATCCAATTTTAAATTTTGTTCCTTTGGCTTCTTGACTTCAATATTACACCACACCCACCCTCCTTCAAATAAGCTAGTTACTATGGGGACAGTGATAACTGCCATAGAGTAACACACTGTAATCAGGGTACCTTATCTTTTACAATCTATTCCATAATTTTCTTTTAATTCCACAGTTAACAGTTTTACCTACATTTTTCAAAACAAATGTTATAAAGTAGGTAAAAAATGCCTCGTTTTAAAACTTACATGAACTATAGGAGAATCAAAATCATACTACCTTATA
>NW_010226791.1:0-7863 GCF_000690775.1 Eurypyga helias
TTTTTTTGTGTGCTTTGCAAGGAGTTGGAATCACCACTTCCTTGACCTCACAGCTAGAAATGGGAATATCGAGACATGGCAGGGAAGACAAGCACACCGCAGTACTGGCTCTTTGGCTTTCTCACTGCAAGGACAAAGGCAGAAGCGGGTGCTGTCTGCAGCGTCCCAGCTCACACCCCTCACCTCCACCAGCACATCTGAAACTCCAGCTCCTTCAGCCTCTGCCTTGTCCATCTACATTACCAAAGAGCGAGAGCATTTTAGGGGATCCCCTGTAAACACCAGCAAACTGCCATCCAATCCGCAGTGCTGACAAGGCTAACTATAAAACCATACCCTCATACTTCAGGCTGTGAATTTATAACGCTTTCCACTATCAAACACCACAGATATAGGCAGCTTTTGAAAGAACGTGCTTCTCGTGGCTGTACATTGCCTCCTTTGGTCCCAAATCCACTAACAAAATGTTACAAATCAAGAACATTTGGTAAACACGATCCGTCACTCATACCGTTGTTCAAAATGGATGTTTTGCAAATTAGAAAGAAATATAAACTAAAATATAAACTAAAGCAAGTTTAAAGTTAGTGATGTCTGCCATTATCAAATACTGCAACCTCTGGCTACTCCATAAACACACTGGATGTGTTGGATGCTCATACTTGGCGCTAACCTTTGAAACTAGTATCCTAAGCAGTTTTTCACCTATTAGAAGAACTTCTTTTCTTTAAAGCTATCATAAAATAAAATACATTTATACAAAATGCCAAATAGCTACCAAAATACTTAGCTCTTAAGTCCTAAGATTTTTGGCTAGAAAAAAACCAAAGAATTCAAACTAGCTATGAAGTCATACTACCACAAAAATATCCCACATGCACATGCTCGGTAGCTCAGCACACAATCCAGCACAGCTTCTGCAAGTGAGGGCACTCGCAGCTTCTGACTGTCCATTCTGACCCACCAGTAGTAGCAGCAGCACAAGGCAAAGGACAAAAATGTGCACAACTGACCTAAGGCATCGTTCCAGGGGAAATCGCTGATGAGAACTCGGGGAAATCTCTATTTTACATATGCAATTACACCAAAGCAAAAACCATAATGGCCTTTATGTGACAATCATGAATACGAAGTGTAATAACACGGCCACTGCTTTTATCCTCCTCAGCTAAAGAAACTCGGAGTCTTCGGCAGCATCTGAAACACCGCGTGCCAGCATCTGGCATTTAGTCGTCTTGATTCACAACAAGAGTGACCACGGCAATTCAGCATTGTGTTTAGCAACAGTGAAGTTCAGAAGGCTGAGCACGCAAACCTGTTGATGCGAGCAAACTCAACAGCTTCACTTCTTTTGCACGGAAAGCTGACTACTCTTCTTTCACACCTCTATGACTCTGCTGCATTTACATTTTCTGTCGCTCGCAATGGCAGGGCGATAATTTTATCTATCTTATTCTTTCTTGCAATGAAAAGAGTATTAACAGCATAAATGCTTTTTTGTTGTCTGAAGTTTTGTTAGGGAGCTTTCACTGTATGTGATTCATGACAATGGCAGGGCGATAATTTTATGTATCTTATTCTTTCTTGCAATGAAAGAGTATTAACAGCATAAATGCCTTTTTGTTGTCTGAAGTTTTGTTACGGAGCTTTCACTGTATGTGATTCATGGAAGTTTAAACGTCTTGTTAAGGGGCAATAGCCTACGGCCAAAGCCTGTAGGCGAGAAGAAGAAAAGGAGTATTGGGAATAGCCTAAATAGGTTGTCTTTGACTTTTTTCCAACTATATATCAACTAACCACAATGCTCCACAGAAATTTTCGAACAGTGGCAGCTTTGGGTTTGTATCCCAAAGGTAGCAGAGGAATAGCAAGCAGGGTTGTCCACACTTTAGGGACACCACAGCCCTACTCCTTACTTTCTTTGGTAACAGCTAGCTGTTATTAGAGGCCAATGAGCGAATGGATAGACTGAAGTAGACTGCAACTCAAGAGAACTTGATTCTTCTTGCAATTCAGCTGTAACTTGTGATGACAATGACACTGCTTTATTCCGCTCTCCTTTTATCATACCTACTCCTATTTAAAATGTCAAAACCATCCCATATTACGTAGCAGTATAGCATGATTTTAAATCAAATCTTCTCCTAAGTAGTATGGTCCAAATACATCATATGACTACAATTAATCTAACTGCCTGTTGCTACCATTAAACCAAACAACTGAACTTCTTCCATTTCCCTCTCCAACCATCCAAATGCTTACAGCAAGCATCAAAGGGATTGTCATTTTCTTGCCACTGTCCCTCCTTTTTTCCTGTCAATTTCTTTAACTCCCACCTTGTGAAGAAGGTTAGCTTTGAACTCGTTTCCCTCTTTACACTTCCACTCTGCCTGTTCAAACGAGAGCCACGTGCAACTGGAACTCTGCGTCACAAGGCAACCAGGAGCGAGAATATCTGTGGTTTGGTACCACGTACAGCATGTGAAGCCTTGAAGCCTTGATACGTTCAAGCAATGAAAGCCAGCACATCTCAACTCACTCTTGTCACCCGATACCTGGTAATCCTGCCTGCACTGGGAGCTAATGCTAATAACAGGTGAGCTTCAACCAACTTAAAACACGCACGCTTATTTTTGCAATACAGGCTAAAGAGTAAATTATACACACGCTCCTGCTGAGACAGGTATGCGCGTATGGCAAAGCTGTTAAGTACCCATGAAAGTAAGAACATTACCTTGACACTGTAAGAATCACCACTGGTAACGTTGCTACACTACCTCCAAAGGAATCCCACTCCAGCAAGACAAGATATTTTCATGACAAAGGCCTTCGCTTCCTTGCACGAATGATATACAACTTCTGCATTTTAAGTTACACTGGGAAATCTGCTGCCGGCCTGTAACGGTCATGGGGAAAAATGAGGCAGGAAACCTGCAAATGGCTACAGCAGGCTCTAAATGCTGGATCAAAAGGCATGCCCGCTGCACTGAGGGAATACAGCACCGCTCTTGCTGCTGGTATATTCAGTTCAGTTCAAACAAAACAGAGAGAAGTCTTTCATACACAGACTTCTTTGAAGAAAACTTACTTGCTCATATGTTTTTAAATGCATCTTTTCACAGCCTTTAGAGATATGTTGTTCTTCATGGTTTCTTACAGATAGGGCATTTTTCTCTTCCACCTCAAAGCTGAACCCCAATCAAGGCATTTATTTTTACAACAAAGTAAAAAAATTACAGAACCCTGAAGTGATTTTCCAGTTTGTGTTAACATTACATTCAGTAGAAGCTGATCCACATCCCTTTCTTTCCTACTGTAATTCCAATGCAAATAACATACAATGCTTCCTTTAAAGCTTCCATGTATTACATGAATTCACATACAAGACTGTGGGCAACAAAATTCCCAAAAGCACTCTTTTACATTTATTTCAGTTTGTATGGCACTAACATTTGTGACTATCACAGGATCTCAAGAAGGCCTTTCTTAATTTTATGTTAAGCACATGCTTTTCCTTAAGGTGTATGATTTAAATGAGCCTTACACAAACACTTTTTAGGGCTACTGTGATTTGAGCTACCTCCTGCCTAATGACAGGTGAAGAAATACAGCCCTTGTAGCACGCACCAAACATCAATAAATATGACGCTGTCCAACAAGGAGGAAAAGCTCTTACATGTATTTAAAGTATCAAGAACATCTGCATTTAAATTAGGTATTAGAGATTCAAATACAAAATCAAAAAGACTAATGTACTTCAAGTTTTACTCTATTAGAGTGTGAATATTAACATGAGCACTAATCTAGCAAAATCCTTTAAAGTGTTTTAAAAATAATCAACACAGCATCATTATTGGGAAGATTTAAACCAGTCTTAAACGCATATGATATAACCTCATAAAATAAAAATAGGGTTTGGAATCCCAATTTTAAAGTATCAGGCTATTCCATTATGAAGCATTTATGTGTGTGTGTGTGTATATACACACACATGTACACACACACTTTTTTCACCATGAAGCATAACCCTTTGTTCCATAATCCCCAGTTGTATGTTTAATGATCACACATAAAACACTTCCATAAGAAAGAAAAACTGCAGTCCTAGCACGTTTAATTCTTTGGAAATGAACATCTACATTGCTGAAATGGCATTAGAGTGACAAATGACTATAATCCAATGGCCCAAGGCCAGCAACTTCTATTACAACAGATTTGGCTGTTTTGTACGACACAGCACGTTGCATGTATATCACTAAACAGAAATGAGACTGCTCAGTTTACCTATAAACAAAACTCCACTTAACTTTATAAGTATTTTAACAGCTACGTGAACGGAAAAAGCCGTGTGCCTAAGCAACTGCCTACAAAACTGGTATTTATTAATAGGTAAATGACTGGATCCATTCTAAAAAGTCTACGAGTCAGTGCTACAGTCTACAACGCCCAGAATGAATAGTAGTGATTCACAAAAACTGGGGTTTATTCTATTATTTGCATGCTGCCATATAGTTCCAGATTTCAGTTCTATGTCAGCTTTCCCAGACTTCCTTTTCTTAAGTTAACCAACCCACGTCCACCCACTTTACTCTGCGTGGATTCACCATTCACATTTCAGAGGGGCAAACAATACCTTCTGGCTCCCTCAACTCACAGCTTCACTGCAGCCCGAATTCCTAAGGCCACGGAAGCCTGGAGCAACTGCTCGCTCCATGGCAAAAGCCCTAGCAAAGGACAAACCCAGACTCTTCTGAGCAATGAACAGGGGACTCAAAAAGCAAAGGGGGAAACAAATCCAGCTTCTTCACCCCTCTAAGGCACAGAGCAGCAACTGAGCAGGACAGGGGAGCAGCGGCAGCTACAGCAAGAGGATGCACTCCCACAGCCCTCTCCAAGTCCACTGGCTGGCAGTCCTTGCCCAGAGCCACCTTTCACTGTGTTCAGGGTGTTTCCCATGGTTTTCCAAGTATTTCAGAACGCAACATACAAAATCCACATTGCCCTCTCTCCAAACACACTCCTTTCTGCCTGGAAGGATGCTGCAACATTAGACACATCTGCACGGATGCAGAAACTCATCCGGCTGCGGAACAACCTTTTTTTTAAGATTATTTTGGAGACAGATCGATTTCCCAATCAAGGTCACCCACAAACGTCGGGCAACCCACTGCAAAGACAACACACAACAAATGCCTACAGACCGCTGCTTTTTTGTTCCAGGAACAGCACTGGCTTAAGGGAACACCAAACTACACTCTGCCAGGCAGCAACACTCGAGCCAGCCATAAAAGAGGTAGTTTGCAGTGCAGTATTTCAGGGAGTCGGATTGCACGCCATGCTCCCAGTTCCAGTTATTCTGGTTGCCAGGCCAGACACTGGCTTGGGTGAGGATGAGCAGCTCGTGAGCTTGTGCAGCTTTTTCTCAACACAAACTCTACTGGTTTACAGGCAGTAGGGTACATTTAAAATGGCACCGAGTGAATGTGACACCACGGTAATGGTGAAAGGACAAAACAAGCATAAATGATTCATTCTGCTATGGTATCCTTTCTTCTGCTTAACTTGTTTTCACAAGATTTATAAATGATGCGTTTGTATTAATTCTTTCTACGAAAAACAATAGGAGAAGTGGCTAAAACAACTGTTTATACAGTTCCTACAGAGTAGTACTCCTTCCAAACAGGGAAATGGTTTAAGTGTCTGTCTTTTTTATAAAAAAAAAAAAGAAAAAGATTTTCGGATGACCTGGATGACAAATGGTTTCCACTATATCCAGTGCTAACTCAGCTCGGCATCCGTAGTGTCATACAAAACCTGTAGTGATACAACAGGTTTACTTCTAGCTCAACTGTAATAAAAAGTCTTACAGATTTTGAATATACTCAGAACACGCCCAGAAAACTGACAGCAACCCTTCAATATCTCATTAAATGATTATGAAATAAAGACACAGAATACAAAGGTACAACCGACCAGCAATATCCAAACTGTGGTACTACGTCCTCACGTGCTTGCTGACTAGCTGCCCATCCAAAATCAAACCCTCTTTGAAAACAGACGATATGGTCACGTTTCACGATTCATTTGTTAGAATGTGTCTGATGAAAGATTTCTGCCCACTATTACATGAATCCATTAATTGGCAGCAATCTGACTATACATTTTGGCTGTTAGAAGAGCATGATTTTCTTGAGGATCTTTTTTTTTTCCCCCATCTGTGACAAAAAAAGTTTCAATTACAGTGCACTCGCATTACAGTCACACGCCAAAACTAAGCACTTTTGCCTGCAAGAACATAATGACTGAATAATGTTCTACAGTCTTGTGCTCAGAATGGACAACTTTTATCAAAACTCTATTTTTTCTACTGATCTGCAACGCTACCATCCTAAAACAGAAAGGGAACACCTACATGTAAAACTGCATTCCTGACCTTATCTTCAGATTCTCCATCCAAAAGAGTCCAAAACACTGTTACCTTACTTCAGCACTGTACTGCTCTAGAGTATATATTCACGTAAATCCCAGACAGCATTTCAAGAAACTGTTTACCTTAGGGAAAGATATCTTGCATATTTCCTTCCAAATTATGTATAAATTCAAGCAGCAATCCTCACAAGACCCAAATATCTACCTTGACCTACAAGGGAGTTGATTTATAGAGTATGTACAGGTTACCACTGAAGATGAATTTACAATGAAACAGCTGTGCAGTGCTTCACCAAACTAAATCATCAGCTGAACTCTTTCGTTCATTTCAAAATTAAGTACAGACACGAAAATATCCTTAATTCTCCTAAATCAAGAAGACAGCTGCAATATAAAGCCCAGCCTTAACAAGCTGGCCACATGCACTGCTCTCTAGTAAAGAGGGGAGGGTAAAGCAGCGAGTGAAACAGCTTCAGAGTTGGACGCTGCATCCTTCTAACAGACGTGCCATTCATTCATTAAGGCAGTAAATACACGTGCAAAACTAAGCGAGTTTCCTCCACTTGAAAAGTTGAAGAATACAAGATTTTTTAAACAATTTTAAATTTTAAACGAATTCTAGAAACTGCAACTGCCCTCGGGACACCCACATCAATGAAGTCAGGTCCCTCTTTCTCTCAGACATACATTAATCCAGCTGGATAAGAAAAGTCACAATAGTTTTCGCTAATTACAAACTTCCTTTTATGATAAAAGTCACTGGCAGTGTCACTAGTGCACAACTTCATGTGTACTTTAGCTGCCCTTTAGGAAAAAAAAACAGAATTCAAAATAAAGCATCACCCTGTCTGAAACGCTGAAATTTTATGAAATGTATTTTCCACCACAAAACACAGTTTCTTAACAAAACTATGTTTGACACGATCAGTGTTTTCTGAACTGTATTATTTGCTAGAGACAACGCTGTATGAAGTCCTGAAAATAAACGCCTCGATGCACCACGCACGTTGCCTGACATTTTTGCTTTCTGGGGGAAAAAAAGCTTAGAGGAAGCCAATAGTGAAGTTAACTTATTCAATCATTTGCTCCATGCACACACCAGATGAGACCAGGAATCGAGCTTTAACTTCCAGTCAAAAAATACCACGATCACAGGGGTTTGGGTTGTTTTTTTTTTTTTTACTCGGCAGGCAAATCTGCCGGCTGGTTTAGTTAGTGGGAGACGGGGAAACTGCACACGCATCCCCACGCAGAGTGATCTTGCAACACTCAGCCCTTTGCACCCCAAAGCACTGCGGTTTATGGAGTGTTTGGCGGCGGGGAGGGTGGGTAGGATTAGTTTACAAATCTCCTTATTTCTTTCTCATTATAGAATCGCTTCTGCCGCTCTCCCCCTCCAAAATAACTTAAAAAAACGCCCAAGGTGGCGAGCCT
>NW_010226792.1:0-4662 GCF_000690775.1 Eurypyga helias
GCCGCCCTGCAACGCGCTGGCCCGTGTGCAGCTCTCCCCGCTCCTCTGACAACCTTCTCGGTGGCAAACTGCCTCTCGGCAGCGAGAAGGAGCTTTTTCGGGGGCACGGGCACACAAAGCGGCGTGTCAGGGCCGTTTTGTGTGTACGGAAAATCACGCCACCAGGAGTCAGTGTTCACACAGGAGACGGGAGCCCTGTGAAAACGTTATTCGAATAAAGGGACAGTCCACGGGACACATCCCTGGGGGGGTCTCTCAGCCTACAGAGGCACGCAGCCCCCTTTTATCCCACTTTTCCGGGCGTCAGAGACCCTCCTCATTTCCCCGTGGGCTGAGGTACTCTGAGTGTACAGACTTCCCGACCCGCCTAACATATTCAAGACAAAATGTTCTTTTCACACGCCCAGGGTGGAGAAGTTAATAGGCATTAACTTAATTAAGCAAGCACACTAAAGCTAAAAGCTTAGAAGTCAGAACAGTTGGCGCTGTTCTCAACCTCGGCCAGTTTTAGCCAGTTCTTGCAGATGTCTTGGTCACCAAAAGTTCTACTTGTTTTTTCTTTCCTTCCTGTCATCTTCAGTCTGCACAGGCTGCCCTTGTTTCCTCTTCAGTCTGGGTTTGCACAGGCTACTTTTTTTAAGACATGCAACTGGTGTTTGTATCGCTCCGCTCTTGAGCCTTGCTGAGTTCATAACTTTAGCCAGGGGTGGTCATAAGAGGTCTTTCCCCATTATCTAAAGAGCAAGGTCTTGATTCCTTCCTACAGAGCCAAATGGAAGGGGTGAAGTAACGGAACTGGGCAGGGAAGGAGGTGAAGAAGCCCGTCTGCAGTTGCATGAACAGAACTACGTCTCGTTTGCCACTGCCAGTGGGCAGCCGTGCTGAGAGGGCAGGAGAGCACGGCAGTGTCCGGGCATGTGCTGTGCTGCTGGCAAAACCCAAACCGGTCCAGAAGGGTAGTGCTTAGCCCTAAACAAACAAACAAACAAATAAAAACTTCTTGAGTCTGGGTGGCAGGAAGACTGAGAAAAAAATGAAATTGCTGTATGTATAGAAAGTGATTAAAAATGGTCTCGGTGAGTTTGAGACCAAGGTGGAGCTGGTCTAGACACCCAATACCTGTTGTGGCTTTGATTTTTTCAAAAGTGATCTCAGCAACTTCTGAAAGGGTTTCTGGAATAGGTGGATTACACTTGTGTTTGGTTTTTAGTCAGCAGTGTAAATCAGTTCAAACACCAGTTGATACTGTGTATTTGCTTGTGCTATCAGTCATTTAACATGTCACTTAAGAAAGCCTGAGTGACAAAAACTGACCACTTACTGCAGTTGCAACATGCATCTGTCTGGCATTGTACTAATTTGAAGACTGGTCTGTAGGTACTGTTTTCTTAGACCTTAATTTCATACATGCTCCTTGTATGCATGTGAATGAAAGACCTCCTCCAAAAAGGAGCCTGAAGCAACAGAACTTCTCCGTAAGTGGAACAACTGGTTAGGAACCCATTAAATACAGAAACTGACAAGTAAATACAAAATGTTCAAACACAGAAGAACGAAGGATTATGCTTTATCAGGCAATGGATCTGTTTCGGCTGTGAGACAGTCAAGGAAGCAAGAATCTCCACAATGCAGTTATATATATTATATTGGAAGAAGCATTGGACTTCTATGAGTCAGGGCACATGGATGGGATAGATGGTATTTAAAGTTAGACAAAGCTGATCTACCCTGTAGCTGTTCAAGGTAGAATTGATTCTAAAGCTTTCTTTCTAGAGCACTCCTAACAGTTGTTTGTCTGATGTTCTCTTTCTACTTCCTGTAAAGGAGATCCTCCTTTCCCCGGCAGGCAGCACTTGGATCTTACTGTTGTTGCCATTAGAAAGTATTAGAAAGTATTAGAAAGTATTTCCATGTGATTAATAAAGCTCTACCATGGTTCAGTTCCAGCACACAGGATTTGTCTTGGGGTTTTTTTGCCACTCTGAAGCCAGTCAGAGAGTGTTTGTCCTGGATTTCTATCTCAACCAGAAGCACCAGAAAATACCTTTATCTAAAGAAATATGAAGTTATGTAATATCAGGGTATAAAGCATTACAGAAATGGGTCCTTGCAATGCTGTAGTCAAGGCCACTTACAGATACTTCAGAATCCTTATTTGGTAAAGTCAATTCCTTTGTGGCTGGAGACAGGCTGTTGAGTTGCATTGTTTCTTCCCTGGTTTAGTAAAGCACAAGTTTCTCTAGGCTACTGTTTGAAGAGGCCAGTAAGAAATAAGCATATAAGCAGTGAAGCTTCTATATTTAGGAGTTTAGCACCTTTTCAGATGACCAGCCCCTACTAGAGAAAGCATCTTGGAGAAAATGCTGGGTAGAAAGGTCCTCCCAGGCGCCACTGCCTGACAGTGCTGCAAGGGCCATTCCCATATGACAGTGCTACATTGGAGCCCATAGTGAAGGGGGAACAGATGGAAAAGTCTGAGTTTGAAACTGAAAACTGCATCAATAAGGGTCAGATTTCTTGACTCCGGTGTTGGAAAGACACGGATACATCTCCAGACTTGCTTTCAGCACAATATGTCAAAATCTTCCTCCTCTTCTGCTTCGGATAGGTTTTTGATCATCTTCTGCCACTCCTTCAGCGAGGTGCTCTATCCAGAACCCAGTCTTGGTGATGGCTTTCCTAATTGGAGGGTGAATAAAGGACTGAAAATTCTCTGCTCCCCTAGTGAAGCATATGGACAGCTAGCACAGAGCTTGGTTATAACCATGGATTTATATTGCTGAAGTACTCAGCCTGTCCCTGTCCAGCTGGCTTCCTGGGTCCTGCAGGAAAGAAAAGGCAATGCTGCAACACCAGGATCACACCTGAATTGAAAGTTTTTAAATGCCATTTGGGGTTGAGTAAATGCCTAGCCTAGAATGAGCTACAGTGGAATAACACAAGTGTTTGTACACTTGCACAGTCACCCTCCCCAGGCTGGTGCCCTGAGAGCCTCCCTGAAATGCTCCATCATCCAAACTGTGACAGTAAGCATATATCTCCTAGTTAAAGAAGCTGCTTCAGAGAGAGCAAGTATCTGGCATCTTCCTAAGTGAGAGTCTACAAGACGATACGAGTTTTTAAGGGCTCAGCCCAGGTGAGGCTCTAATAGAAATTTTCCACTGAAGATATCAGCATAGTGGAAACCCATCTAGAGCTGTGACAGGCCATTGCAGATCTGAGCAGAAGACAAACATTCAGTTTAAGCAGAAAACACAAAGTTCTGAGATCTATTTTCATGATTCTGCTGAACAAAACTGAGGACTTTCTAAGTCTTGCATGGCAGTATTAAGACTTTGGGTTGTCCCTTTCCTATGACCCCAAAACCTGTTGAGATATATGCATTTGTGCCTCTGTTCTGAGTTACACTGTTGCTCACACTTGTCTGAAGTGGGTGTAAAATACTAATTAATTGACAATATGCAGTGTGGAAGTTTTTACTCTCAGCTGGAAAAGCTCTTCAGATTATGTAATAAGGCTATCGATAGTGTCTGATTATTGCTGGTCATTAAAGGCATGCCATAATGTTGAGCACTGCAAAGAGAGAGGAAGGGAGGAGAGGAAGAGAGGAAGGAAGGGTGAAAAGCAAGGGAAGAGAAGAGAAGGGAAGGGAAAAGAAAGCAAGGCAAGGCAAGGCAAGGCAAAAGCAAGGCAAGGCAAGGCAGGGCAAGGCGAGGACCCCATGTACTTCCAACAGCAGGGTCAAGAAACTTGACCCATATTGATGCAGTTTTCAGTTTCAAACTCAGACTTTTCCATCTGTTACCCCTTCACTATGGGCTCCAACATAGCACTGTCATATGGGAATGGCCCTTGCAGCACTGTCAGGCAGTGGCACCTGGGAGCATTTTTCTAGTCATCACTTTCTTCAAGTTCTTTCTCTAGTAGGAGCTGTGATACCACTATAAACTCCATCTTCTGAGAATCACTTCTTTCTGTGAAACAAAAGATAGCCCTTTTGTTTTCTGTGACACCAATTACATATCATGGAAGTATTGCTAAATGATAGCAAAATCTTTTATGAAGAAGTTGACCAAAAACTTAAGGATTTCTATTGGGAATCAGTTTTGTGTTTGAAATCTGTAACTATAGAGATTTTGTATGTTTGCAACAAATGCAACCGTGGAAACCTCAGGTAGTATTGTTAGCGTCTATGAAACTAAGGCAATTAGCCATGGAAACCAACAATGCTGCTTGGAAACCCCCTTACACTTCCCATCTTGACTTGAATATCAAGGATTCTAATCGGTAGAGATAAATATTGATGACCAATGATCGATTTAGAATATGAATACATAAAATAAGAAACCAGTCACTGTAAAGGTTAAATGTAATAGCAAACATAGTATGCATTTTATGTAAAACACAAGGACTTAGCAGAAAAAGCGTGAGGATGATAATTGTAATGCCAGGGTGGACACGCTTGGTGGAGCTATCCTCCGTGTCCCCAGAGCTGCAATAAAGAATGCCCGCTTCTTAGTACTGCATTAGTGTTAAGGAGTTCGTTGTTATTCACTGTTTTGGGTAACAGCTGGGCATCTGAACAGGAGCTAAACTCCTAAATACAGAGGCTTCACTGTTTATATAGGTTATTAGGAAATTCTTCACTGTTGTCAGACATTG
>NW_010226792.1:4723-5965 GCF_000690775.1 Eurypyga helias
GGGACTTATTTAGCGGTGGATTTGGCAGTGTTAGGTTAAGGGTTGGACTTGATGATTTTAAAGGTCTTTTCCAATCCAAAAGATTCTATATGCCTATTTCTTACTGGCCTTGTTTTCTCTTCAAACAGTAGCCTAGAGAAACTTGTGCTTTACTAAACCGGGGAAGAAACAATGCGACTCAACAACCTGTCTCCAGCCACAAAGGAATTGTCTTTACCAAATAAGGATTCTGAAGTACCTGTAAGTGGCCTTGACTACAGCATTGCAAGGACCCATTTCTGTAATGCTTTATACCCTGATATTACATAACTTCATATTTCTTTAGATAAAGGTATTTTCTGGTGCTCCTGGTTGAGATGGAAAGCCAGGACAAACACAGCCCTAAATGCTTCAGAGTAGTAAAAAAAAAATCCTTTGTGCTGAAACAGCACTGTGGTACAGCTTTATTAGACACAAGGAAATGTTTTCTTATAGCAACAAAAATAAGATCCAAAACCTGCCTACCTGCAAAAGGAGGATCCCCATTACAGAAGGCAGAAAGAGAACATCAGACAAACAACTGTCCGGAATGCTTTAGAAAGAATGCTTCAGAAAGAATCAATTCTACCTTGAACAGCTACTGGCTAGATCAACTCTTTTCTAACTTTATAGACTAAATATTAGCCATCACATCCTCATGCACTGAGTCATGACATCTTAACACCATAAGGTAGACAATAATGCAGTTGTCCTGGGGCTTTAACATGGTTATAGGAACTTAGTTGCTCTCTGGTGTGGTTATCTTATGAGCTATTAGTAGCTATCAGCCTTCTTGTGTACACACACAAGCTCAGTGCTATCACAGCAGACAATAATGCTCTGACACAGCCTCATCTTGTGGCATTATGGGACTACAGCTGTTTGATTTGCACTCAGGCTTCCCCCCAAAGTGCTTCCTTTTTGCCTCTGGGACCTTCAGTATGGATCTCAGGGGCAGAGCACACACCTGTGGCATTTCCATTGTCAACCCTGTACCCTGTCTCTTATCACCCCAAGCCTGTAGTCCTTTACACAACATTCTCTGCCTTCACTTCTCAAGGTCTCTGCTGTCGTTCTCTCCTTATGCCAATGATGACACCAGGTGTGCCCAGGACCCTGCTCTGTTCTTGACAGTCAAGTGGTTGCAACAGTCTAGAGATGCTCATCACTCAGATGAGCGAGAGATACTATGACAGATTAAGTGTAATGGGACACAGGACTGCA
>NW_010226792.1:5981-8102 GCF_000690775.1 Eurypyga helias
AAAGCAAATGTCATTTAGATTGAGAGAGTAGAATTTTCCTAGGTGGTGAATGAACTCAAGTCTGGGTGGGCTGTAAAACATTTTTTGGAGGACAAAGGCTGTGGGAGATCTTTGCATCAGAGGTCACTACTGTACTAAATAACAAAGCATAAGGAGGCAGAAGAACCCAAAATGTGAGGCTGAAATTCTTGATGGAACACATAGACCCCAATTGTCACTCAACAGAGGCCAGCACAGCTTCAGTTTCACTAGCTTGAGCCTTTCATTCCAGCACCTCTTGGGATTCATTTATGTACAGACTATGTCAGTAACTGTTTGTCTTCTCTGACTGCAGCGGACAGCTAAAACTTAAGGCCTTGCCAAGTATCTCCGTTAGGAAAATAGAAAGGAAGGAGGGTAACTCTGTGATTCCATTTCCAAGGGCTGCACAAAGTAAACCTGTCCTAGACCACAACAGTAGGTAAGAAATGGGACAGTTAAACCCAAATCCCTCATCCCAGTCAGCACTTGAACCATAATCTCTCAGCTTCTTCCCATCTTTCTCTCAAGACAGGACCCTGTGCACAGCTCTGCCTTTCCCAGAAACTGCTGCCTGGTTTATGAGTGAGAATATGTCCCCGTCTGGGGTGGATGACCCTTTTATTCCATTTTGCTGACTGCATCAGGGAGTGTGAGGCCAACAAGCAAGGGTGGTGACCAGAACTGTCCTGAGGCCCAGTCTAACCATTACGTGGTGTGCTAAGAGCCACATTCCAAGTAACATCCAGGATGATTGGTGGATGAAGCTCTACTCCCAGACTGTCTCTTTCTTCCACCTCTTCCACCACAGCAGGCAGCCCAAGGAAAGAAGGAGTTCTCCACTGGGCTGAGCTGTCTAGTTTCTGTACCCACTTTGGCTTCATGCCCTGTCACACTGCACTTCCCCAAACTCCATGTAAGCTGAACCTTTCTGCTCCTCTTGGCTGCAGAAATTAGGATTGATTGTTTGCTCCTCCTTGCTTCAAGCCAAATGAGACATCCCCAGGCTCATTGTGCCAAAGGAGGCTTCCAGCTGGCAGGAGCACAGTGACTCTTATTTTTGCTTGGCTGTCATAAATGCACAACACCTCTCCCAGTGTCCCATTTGCTGCCCTGTCCCACCCGGGAGTCTCTTCTCTGTTTTACCAGCTCATCTCCAGACATTTCCCCTGACTCCCCACCCTGGCTCTGTAATTCCCAGTGTTTTTCAATGTACCCAAAGATAGCTAACATTTGGAGGGAACAGAACCGCATTCTCTAAGACACACAGCGTTGCTTGGGCTGACCTGTGCTAACTTTTCTCCCTTGACAGGTCGTAGCTGTGATGGGAAGTTCTGAGTACATGTGGCTCTCCCGTTTTTCTGCTAAGGGAGGACTTCTCTATGCTGCGAAAAGTACTAGCTCTTTACGTTCAATAGGAGCTCTCCCACCTAAAATAGGACATGACTTTTCCTTCCTGTTTTCTCTCCTCTTTGCACTCTGGCAGGCATCCCTTGGAGGCACACAGAATAGACAAGATGCTTTTCTAGGCAGTGCTGAGGTGGAGCTTGGTAACCCCTAAAGGGAACACTTTGTTCCTGCAAACCAATGCAGAGTTATTGCATACGCTCTATCCTCCCCTTGGCTCTGTGGCAACAGGAGCTGAAGCATCAGCCTGATTGCACGTAGCCCAGACCAGACCAGCCACCTGCTCCTGGTGCAGAGTCCAGAAGTAGAAAAGGCTGCTGTACTGTGGAGGTGCAGAAATAAGAGGAGGTGGGATGTGAAAGGTCCTCCTCGACCCAGCAGGTCAAGGGAGGTGATTCTGCCCCTCTACTCTGCTCTGGTGAGACCCCACCTGGAGTGCTGTGTCCAGCTGTGGAGCCCTCAATATCAGAAGGATATTGACCACTTGGAGCGAGTCCAGAGGAGGGCCACGAAGATGATCAGAGGGCTGGAGCACCTCTCCTATGATGAAAGGCTGCAAGAGTTGGGCTTGTTCAGCCTGGAGAAGAGGAGGCTCCGAGGAGACCTCATTGCAGCTTTCCAGTATCTGAAGGGGGCCTACAAGGGTACTGGGAGAGGACTTTTTACAAGAGCCTGTAGTGATAGGACAAGGGGTAA
>NW_010226792.1:8297-8538 GCF_000690775.1 Eurypyga helias
TAGATGATCTTTAAGGTCCCTTCCAACCCTAACCATTCTATGATTCTATGAAAGTCTAGTACTTCTTGCATTTGTGAGCTGTATGCAACTGATATCAGAAATACTGTGAATTTTAAAGAAAATTCCAGGTCAGGTTTGGAGAAGAACTCTGAGAAAAGGATGAGAAAAGGATGAGAAAGGGAAAAGCAAAGGGAAAAGGAAAGGGAAGGGAAAAGGAAAGGGAAAAGGAAAGGGAAGGGAA
>NW_010226792.1:8633-10266 GCF_000690775.1 Eurypyga helias
AAGGGAAGGGAAGGGAAGGGAAGGGAAGGGAAGGGAAGGGAAGGAGAAAAGAAAAAGATTTGCCACAGCTGGCAATGGCGAATAAGTTTCTGAAGGATCAGAATCAGGTGGGCTGAAGGTCTTTTTGAATACTCCTCGTGGTTTTTTGAAAGCCTGAAGTGGGAGGAACTATGTATTTGCAGCTAGGCAGGAAGTCAGCTTTCCCAAAACAAATAAAAAGCTTAACTTCATCAAAAGCAAAAATTCTCTTGACAAGAAAAAGAAAAAGCCAAAAGCATATTTTCAATCAGACTGTCTTCTTTTGCTAGAATTATCCCTTAAAATTGTTTTAAATCCAATTCATGAACATGTAAACAATATTAAAGAAGCGAGCACAGAAATCTCTGAAAATGCTCTCTTCCACTAGTTTACTGTACAGAAGTTTGTTGACTGCATTTCCCATAGGTCTAGCATTTCTCAGGTCAAAACCACCATGAACTGATGACTGCCTACAACCTCTGATGTCCTTTGAACTGAACACAGCTAGTTTCTGTCCCTCAACTTCCCCCATGGCAGCGATTTGTTATGTCCCCATGATGACAACGTGGCCCAAATGAGCTCCACTTCCTTCAAACCACAAGTCTGCTAGATCATCTCCCACCACCACCTCCCCATTACCCTTCGTTGGTAGAGAAATATTTGTGCTGCCATGTGGGCACTATGGCCATCCATAGTACTGCACGGTTAAAAATGACTGACACTGGATTCATAGACTCTCAGAGTAAGAAACTGTTTTGTGGGAAACATCACTGTTGTTTCCTCTCTCCTTGTGTTGGGTCATTCAGATAGGATGCAGGCTTCTACAAGTCTACTTCCTTATGGTTATTGTCTTACTTTGATTAGATTAGGAGAGGGTTTATGGTATCAATAATGTCTAATGCTTTACAACAGGCTAGCAGTTGCGCAAGTTTAATTACAAAACCAGGACAATTCATATGATACTGCCATATGCTCTGCACACACCTCATTCTCTTACCTATGTTAAGGCATGCATGAATTACTTGAGGCATTTTCTGCACTATGGAGCATGACTGCATGCCATCTCTAGCCTAAAAAACACCCCAAGCTTCACTCACATTTATCACACGAACCTATCGTTGTTCATCCACACAGGCCTCCTGGCATTTTTACCCAACTTCCTCTTCATTGAGATGTGTTGCTCCTGAGCCTGGAGGAGATCCTTGTAATACTCGCCAGCTTTCTTGGGCCCCTCTCCCCTCCAGGGCTTCATTCCAGGGAACTCTGCCAATCAGTTCCCTGAAGAGGCCAAAGTCTGCTCTCCTGAAGTCCAGGGAGTGAGCCTGCTGTGCACCCTCCTCACCTCTTCACCGATCTCAAATTCCACCATTTCATGGTCACTGCAGCCAAGGCTGCCCTTGAGCTTCACATCCTCCACCAGCCCCTCCCTGTTGGTGAGAACAAGGTCCTGCATGGCACCCCTCCTCGTCGGCTCTGCTATCACTTGGATAAGGAAGTTGTCATTGACAATTATTCCAGGAAACTCCTGGCTTGCTTGTGCCCTGCTATGTTGTCCCTCCAACAGATATCAGGATGGTTCAAAGTCCCCCCTGAGGACCAGGGTGTGTGACTGTGA
>NW_010226793.1:0-1575 GCF_000690775.1 Eurypyga helias
GCGGGAGGAAGCCACTCCCAGGCCTCAGCTCAGCTCTTTCTTTGCGGCCACATAAGGAATTCTCTTGCAATAGCGGTGTTGTCATGGGAACGTGCGTGCTTCTCCCAGCTCGCAGGAGCGACAGGAGAGAACCAGTGCTCCCAGTGCAGTGGCTCCAGTACTCACCCTGTGGCTCCGCTCCTGAGGAGTGTCCCTGTGAGATCTGTGGCCTGGGGAAGCGATGGTGAGTCTCAGAGGCCGAGGCGAGCTCTGCCCTTGGCTCGCAGAGCTCCCAGTAGATCCCTGACTCAGGGCTGCCTTCCTGAAGGAAGCACGGAGTAACGGGAATACGCACTCAGGAGCAGGGCTGCCTGGAAGTGTCACCCCTGTGCTCCAGGAAGCCTGGCAGCTTCAGCTGTGTGCAGGGAGAAGCAGGAGGGGCAGCAAGGACCCTTCTGCATAAGGAGAGAGGCAGTTCTTTAAAAACAAGGGTGTTGGTTTTGGGGTGGGTTACGTGCAGGAAGTCTGGGCTAAATGATGTGGTTCAGGGGGCCAGGAAATGGAGGCTTGTTGTGCTGATGTGTCTCCATCCCCTGGGAGAAGGAGGCGGCTCTCCACCGTGACAGCTCGTTGCCTCTTTAAGGACGTGTATCGAGTGTCAACGCCTTCACGGTTCTGTTTGACTTTGTTCCTCTTCCGGCGGACCACTTCCTCCTCCAACCGTGCCGGCTCCGGGCGGCCGGCTGCAGCGCTGCCTTCTTCAGCATCAGCGTTGCGGGTTTCCCTGGTGAAGGGCAGGGCGGGCTGGCACGGGAGTTCCTCTTCGGCTTGGCCTCACAACCTGGTCCGGAAACATGCTGCGGGGGCTTGCCGGGCGCCTCGCCGCCAACGGCGGGGGCTCGGACAGCCTCTCCCGGGGACTGGACGTGATTTGTGTCGGGCCCTGCTCTAACACTGGCTTCTTTCATGGCTCTGCTCCTCCCTCCCTGGGCATGGTTAGGAGCAGTGAGTCCTCGCAGGCTGCTTTGTTACGAGTCGTTGGGATATTTCCTACACGCCTGGCATGTGGCTGCGCATGCAGGACATCCCGGTGCTGCCCTGAAACGTTTGCAGCCTCTCCAGCTGCGTACCAGTGCCATAATCCTGCTGGAGAGCAGGATTCAGGGCTCCCGGGGTGGCTCAGATGCGGTGTTGGTGTCTCCAAAGCGTCCAGGCTTACGCCCAGGCCCTGGTCGGGGTTGACGCAGACGGGGCTGTAAGCAGAGGCCTCGTGGTCTGTGATGCTGCTGTAACAGGCCTGGCTGGGGGCACGACGGCTTCTGAGCGCTGCTGGTTCATTAAAGCCTCGGTCACTTTTGTGGTCATGCTGCTGGCAAACGCGTGGTGCCTGTGGGCTCTCGGCGGTTTCGCCGGCTCCCGGCACGTACGACTGAACCGAGGCGGCTGTCTGCATGAGGCTGTTGCTGGGGAACAGCCTCCTCAACCTGTCTGGAGACTGGAGGAGGCTTTTTCTGTCTGGGTTGCTAGGGAATCGGCAGGAAGAAGGAAACCTGGAGCACAGCTTGCTCTCGGGGGCTTGAGCGGCTGGGGGGGGGG
>NW_010226793.1:1667-9674 GCF_000690775.1 Eurypyga helias
GAAGCCTGGTCTTGCCAGCGCCCCGGCGCAGCCTGGCAGACCTCTGACCCTGGAGCTGTTAATCTTTCTCATGTTGCTGATGAGAGGGCTTGTGTCAAGCGGCGCTCGTGTCCAGATCGCATGAGTAAACTGACTTTGTGCTAAATGGTAGCTGTCACAGAGCGCTGGCGTGGCGGATAAATAGGAGTGTGATTGACGGGCTGGCAGGATTACAGCAGCTGCGGAGAAGACCCATTAGTGTAAGTCACCTCCTTAGTGTTTATGGCTTAAACCATCACGTCAGCTCAAGCTGGCGGGCGAGAAACCTGCAGGATGACCGCTGCGCGGACAAAGCGCGCGTGTGTGAAACGTTGCGAAGCTTAACGTGTGTGCGAGCGTATGGGAGCGCAGCCTCTGTAGGAGAGCGGGTGAAGCATCCCGGCTTTGTTTTGGGGTCCCACGCACTGACCTGGAGGCAGACCTCGGCTGCCCTGCACTGCTAAACCTGCCGGAGTCACCCTCGTCTGCTCCCTCTAGGCTGAGGCAGAAGTGGCGTCTCTGAATCGCCGTATCCAGCTGGTAGAGGAGGAGTTGGACCGAGCCCAGGAGCGCCTTGCCACAGCTCTGCAGAAGCTGGAAGAGGCAGAGAAGGCTGCAGATGAAAGTGAAAGGTGAGCAAGGGCTGCTGCTCTCACTCTGTCGAATGTCTCGGATGTGTTCCTGACGGAAAGCCTGGTGGCATCAACCTCTTGGGCTTCCTGGAGGGTGGGAAGTAGACACCACATCAAGGCTGGATGTGGGAGTCGGTATCTGCTTATGCGGAGCAGCTAAAACAATGTGGTTGGTCTTGAGTATCTTGGAACCTGAGGCGAAGGAGTGAGTGAGCGCTGTGTGCTGCCATGCAATCCCGCCTCCAAGGGAGGAGGTACGAGTGGGTTCTGGGACACCGTTGACTCGTAAAGGTGGCTGCCGGTGGGGAAGCCTCTCTTCCCGCTGCCTCTGCCAGCATCCTCCCTTCTGGCAGATGTCCCCTGACCTGGGAGTGTGATTCAGAGGGGAGCGGTCCACTTCCACTTGGCCGCTGTGGCTCGCTGGCACACGCTGCGGTGAGCAGCCTGACCCAGCTGAGGTCCTGCCGTAAAGATGGACTTGGCTCTTCCTGCATTCCAGCCTGGAAAGTGCTTGGCTCAGCCGTGTGGAATCCCTAAGGGAGCCTGGCTTGTTCCTCTCGGCAGCACCACGTTTCCCTTGGCCCAGGAGCCCAATGAGCTGCTGGAGTGATGCTCCAAGGAACAGTTAATCCTGAGCAGCGGAGGTTGCTGTATTCGCACCGGCCCGGCGGTGTCTGCCTTCCTGTGCTACCCTCCGCACTCGGAGGTGTTGTAAGGAAGCAACGTGGTCCTGGGGGAGCGCCTCGAAGGCTCTGAAACGCATTACGCTTGCTGGATTGTACAGGAGTGTTTTATACATCTCCCCTCCCGGTGCTTTCTTTTGGGCAGAGGCATGAAAGTCATTGAAAACAGAGCTCTGAAGGATGAGGAGAAGATGGAACTGCAGGAGATCCAGCTCAAGGAAGCCAAGCACATTGCAGAGGAGGCAGACAGGAAGTATGAGGAGGTGAGACCCTTGGATGCTCTAGTACAGCTGATCCCGGCCAGGAGAGGCGGCTCCTCTTCCTGACAACTGGGCTTTCCTCAGCAAACCTGGGGGAGAGCCTGGCTCTCAGCAGGGCTACATCAGTGTTCCCCTTAGCCAAAATGCTCTGGCAGCTCCAGGGACTCCTGCAGGAATTCCCTTTACTGCCTTGCACAGCCTATAAGTACAAAATCATCCTCTTCCCACTTAACTCTGCTTCTGCCTTCCAGGTTGCTCGGAAACTGGTGATCATAGAAGGAGATCTGGAGCGTACTGAAGAGAGAGCTGAGCTTGCAGAGTCGTGAGTAATCTGCTGGCATGTAACTGGCACATCTACCTCTGCATGGGAACTAACACAGCATTTCTAACCTTGTTACACAAGGCCTGAAGCACAGGGTGGGTTTAGATCCTGGGACGAGAGAGCTGGAAGCGCTCTCCTGCTCAGAACAGGAGTGGGTCCACTGAGGACGTGGTGTTTGCGATGATGAGGTGGAGAGGCTCTGCCCCGTTGCATGGAGGGAGCCCCTGGTTAGCAAGGCCAGAGAATCCTCGTCCTCTTGGCATTTACCAGCACCGCTTCATGCGTACGGTCACGAGATCCTCACACGTTGCCACGGGGCACGCGACTGCACAGCGCTTGTCCAAAAGCCACGAGGGCCTGCTGGGCCGGGAGCTGAAGTGGCACGTGGGATGTCCGAGGGCAGAATTGTGGCTGGGGTTGGTCTCTGGCGTAATGACCATTACAGACTTCTGCACTGCTGAGCAGCAAGCCGAACTCATCTGCTAGGAGCAGAGAGGCAGACTGTGGTGCTTGGGCTCCTTTCACGTGTCCGGATGCCTTAGCTGATCCCTGAGGAGCTGGTCAGGCCCCCTCTGTACTCTGGGCCTTGTCTAACAAGGTTGGCGCGTGTGCAGCAGTAGCAGTGTGCTTCCTGCCCGGACATGCATGTCATGACCATGACTTTCTTGTGTTTTTCCCCTACCCCCTTTTTTTGCTCTGCGGTTTTATGTTATTGGTGCTCCTTTTGACCCTTGCCCCCAACCTGGCTTGTGCCATCGTGTGACCGTCACTAACAGTCGTTGCCGGGAGCTGCAGGAGCAGATCAGAGTGATGGACCAGAACTTGAAGTGTCTGTCTGTTGCCGAAGAAAAGGTACTAACCTTTCCCTTCTCGAACGATTAAACCAGAACTCCTGTGGTCTTCCTGCTACGCTCCTTCCCTCAGCCAAACTGTGTCTTTCTCTGTCCTGGAATGTTCTGTCCTCTCTGCCCATAAACACTCCCGTCTGAGCGGTGGTGGCTGTCCGTCTGTCCGTCAGAACAGCTTCCCTCCTTACAGCAAACTAAACGTGCAGTTTCTACTTGAAGACTCCGGTCTGGCAGAAGTCTGTGTCCACGTCTCAGCTGCTCAGCTCCGTGCCCTGCGCCTGTGCTGGCACTGCACTTAAAATCCAAACCGGCAGGCGGGAAGGGAACTTGCTTTTTGCACCAGCGCCTCAAAGCAGGGTCCCATCCCGTCTGATCGCAGGCCGTCTCCTAAAGAACTTCCTGGTCTTCCCTGCCCATGGATTCACTTCTTGTCTCCTGTCTTTTCCTCCCACTTCTTCTTTTCCTTTTTCTCTCCCCTTTCTTTACAAAACCCCACAGTAAATGTTCCGAGCTGGAAGAAGAGCTGAAGAATGTCACCAACAATCTCAAGTCTCTTGAGGCTCAGGCGGAGAAGGTAGGGCTGCTTGGCCAAGGCCTAGCAACGTCTGTTTTGCTAGGAGGGTGCGTGACAGCAGAGCACCCACTGGGATGGAAATGATGCAACTGCGGCCTTAAGCAAGGAGAGCCGTGCTCTCCCGGGAGAGCTAACGGTTTTGCAGGGCTAATGTTGGCAGGAGCAGCTGGGAGTGTGGGAAGTCTGGTTGCCCTTCCCTGCCCTGGGGCAGACTCCATCAGCCAGGACGTTTATCCTGCTGGGATGAGAGTTTTTCTGTGCCCAAGCTTGTGTTACCTCCATGCTGTGGGACCTGCTGCCTGACCCAGTTCTGTTGGACTAGGGTGGGGATGTAAACAACTCCCACTTGGAAGTTTCTGTGGGCATGTGGACTGCAGTGAGAAGTTTAAGTCTCCCTCTGTAGCTGTGGGCTCTCTGGAGCTGGAGGCACCTGGGGCTGCTCACTGACTCCTCTCCTTTTCCACAGTACTCCCAGAAAGAGGATAAATATGAAGAAGAGATCAAGATCCTGACTGATAAACTCAAGGAGGTGAGTGCCCATGTTGGGATGGCCCAGCTGGGTGAGCTGGCCTCAGCTTGACTGGGGAGCGATGCCGAGGGTGTGACACTTTGTCCTCAGGCTGATCGCTCTGTGGTCCTTTGCTGCATCCCAGAGCTGCTGTTCTAACCGGCTCGCTTCTGTCTGGCAGGCGGAGACTCGTGCTGAATTTGCTGAACGGTCTGTAGCCAAGCTGGAGAAGACCATTGATGATTTGGAAGGTACATTCTGGGGATGGGAAACCAAAGAATGTGTGGTGAGGAGTGGGGAGCTGAGGAAGGCTGTCACCCAGATAGCTGGAGAGTGGACACACTGCTCCTCAGTACTGGGAGCATGACCTAACTCGGCCTCCAAGGTGAGGTGTTGTGCCCTGTGTATCTGCCCTGAAAACAGTTCCCTGGCTGTGCTGCGGCAGGTCTCCATGATCCAAACACCTTGCCCCGTCTGACGGATAGTGACAGATAGCGCGCCTGGGGTATCTTGGTTGTGATGTCCTCAGGAATGTGACTGCATTCCTACGCTCCAGCTTAACCCGATTTAAGGAGTGGCATAGGAAAAAAAATTCCTGAACTCCAGAGGAATTGGTTACAAAAACATACTTGTGTGCAGAACCTCATGCACGTGGCTGGCTGGTGCAGACTGCGTT
The DNA here is from genome assembly GCF_000690775.1 of Eurypyga helias. Classification (NCBI taxonomy): domain Eukaryota; kingdom Metazoa; phylum Chordata; class Aves; order Eurypygiformes; family Eurypygidae; genus Eurypyga; species Eurypyga helias. The sequence continues at coordinate 6,189 of NW_010226793.1, forward strand.
GCTGCAAGTCAACCGCAGTGAGGCTTGAAACAGCCCCCACGAAGACTCCCCAGTGTCGGTCCTGGTTCAAGATTCAATCACCAGAAGCCCCATCCATGCAGTGTGGTGGTCAGCCTATGCCAAGGATGGGTTCCTTTCCTCCTGTTCCTGGTTTCACAGTACTTCAGGAGCGCTCCTGTGGCCAGCCATTGCAGAACCCTTCCTTTCCCCAAGCCGTGGAAGGAGGAGGTTGCAACAGCCTCCCTGATATCTGGGACTGCAGCCAGATCCTTCTGTGGGTGGCTGTGGCTGGAATGGTGGTGCTGGTAAACCAAAGCTCTTACAGGCCTCCTGCCTTGACCACAGCACGTGCGCTTGTGGTCTTCTGGTGCCAGGTCTTGGAGAGTCAAAGCCACATCCAACCGTCTGGAGTCACTCAGGAGGGTTTTTTATCTAGAAATAGCAATGGTGTCAGCTGAGCTGTTCCAGAACCGCAGCCAAGCAGCAATCTGAGCCACCTCATGATCCAGGACAAGCTTTTATTGGGAACTGCAAACACTCCTCCAAATCCCTGCATGCTCCCCTCAAAACATGTTGATGGAGAGTTGGCTCCGGTCTCCAGCCTTGCTGCTGAAGCGACCTAGTTTATGACAACTGACAAAGTTCTCTGGGCTCTGTGGAGCTGTTAACATTACCAGCTGTCCTGTACCTAGGCAGCCGGAGCTGGAGAAGTCTGTGCCGGCTCCGTGCGGTGCTCAGGGAGCGCTTCAGTAGGAGGTTGGGGAGTGCCTCCTCCCCTGAAGGCGGGTGATCGCCGTCTGCTCCATTATCTGATGGAGGGCAGAGGTGCGGCCTGCCTGCTGGGCTCACCCTGCCTAGCTGTGAATGGGAATTCTCTGGTGCCCAGGACTATTACGTGACTGACTTCTCCCAAGCCGGTTTTTGTACCGAGACTGGAGGTGAGAACAAAGCACCTCTGTTGATCTGTGCCTTCCTTAGGTGTAGCAAGCTTCCCCTGAAGCAGATGGAGTTGCCCTTCCCTGCTATTCCTCCTGTCAGCGGTTCTTGCTGACCTAGCTGGGCAGCTTGTTCTCACAAGCTGGTGTGGTTTGAGTTCTTGGCTCTGCTTCCCTCGGAGCTGCCTTGTAATCCTGGAAGGCACTGGCCGGTCAGGCTGTCCTCAGGCCGTTGGAACCCTCCCGGTCATTGTCGGGAATTCACAGGGAGTTGTGATGGCTCCACATCTAACTTCATTTTCTTCTGTTCACGAATCCCATGCTGCTTTTCCTGCCGCAGGGTGTTGGAAGAACTCCTCTGCCTTCCCTCATTGTTTCCCTTTTGTTCTCCTCCTAAACCTCTTCTAGATGAGCTCTATGCCCAGAAACTGAAGTACAAAGCAATTAGTGAGGAACTGGACCACGCCCTGAATGACATGACTTCCATGTAAATATGAGCTGGCTGGTGTTCGCCTCTCGCTTCAGCAGGCTGTACCGCCAGAGCTTGCTTGGTTTGCTGTGACTTTCATAGCTGGAGAATCAGCGGCACGGTGGTGTCCAGGTTACTTCTACAGATCTCGGCCTCCAGGACTGGGGAGGCTTTCCTGCAGCATGCTCTGCTCTAACTCTAGGTCCTTGTGATCTGCATGTGTAACACGAGGTGCTGTGCTGGCCTGAAAGGGTTCTGACTTGAACTCTGAGCGCAATTCCTGGTCCCACTGGGAAAGTCTTCCTAAGGTAATGTGGCTTGGCTGCCTGCTGGAGCCACCGGGCCATGGTCTCGGGATTCCTCCTGGAAGAGGCTGTGGATAGCGCTTGAGTGGATTCCCTAGGAATTGCCACAGTGAGATAGGCTGGATCATGAACTGATCTGTGGAAGTAGCTGAGCTTATGAGCTGCAACTCTGCTACTCGGCTTTTTGTTGGTGTTTGTGGTGGATTTCGCTAACAGCTGCTCCGCACGGTCCTTACCACTAACCAAGGAGAGGCCAGGTCCTCACGCTGCAGAGGAAGAGCCTTAATGCTAGCGTCCCAAAGCTCCCTAAGCAAAGTTTGCTGTGCATAAACACTCAAACTTCTCTTAAAATTAGTGTCTCCTTCTGTCTCACACAGATAAGTCTTGCGATTCCAAACTCCACTTTGGATTTGCCTCTCTGCTTGGTGGCTTGTTCTGCACCTGCACCCTGCATTCATGCTCTCCTCATCTCACTCTGAATTCCAGTGCCTTTTTCCAGTTACTGTGCACAGGGCATCCCTGGGAACGAGTGCTGTAAAGACGCTGAAGCTTCACAGCAGCAGCAGCAGCCCCCCAGTTATGCTGCACTTGCTCCTAAACAAAGCTCCCTCTGTTTGACCCGATGTGCCAGACACTGCCGTGCTCTGAGGGGCTGCCGTTTCAATGTCTGGGTGTAGCTGGGAGTATGTTGTTCTCATCTGCATATCTTGTGTAGAGCCATAAAGCTCCTTTTGTATTTCTCTTGCCTCTTGCTTGAGCATGATGTCACTTTTTTTAAGGAAAACAACTCGTATATGTTGAGTGGGACGGCTGGCGCTTTGAGAAACGGGTTTCTAGTGACCACTTACTGCTTTAGAGTAACTGTTTCGGTGTGGCCTTCAAACCAGTGTAACCCTCCTCGCCCTTGGTGGAATACACAGACTCATTAACCTGCTGGATTTTTCCCTTTGGGAATCTTACTGGCTCACAGACGTGAACTGCAGCTGCGCGAACGGCGCCTCCGTGCGCAGCATGCGCCGTAGGGTCAAACGGGAGGCTTGAGACCTTGAGCTGTGCCTGCTTCAGCCTGGCTGGAGACACTCCTCGCACCCGCCTGCTCCGTCGTGTTCACTGGCATCGGTTGCCAAATGCTGGCTTTCACTGGGAAGTTACCGTGCCTGATAGTTGCTAGGTCACTGGCAGGGTGTAAAAGCTAATAAATATCAAGTGAGGGCTGGCTGGTTTCCAGTTGGACGGGACTGGTTGGGTGTTGCCTGTGCCTGTGGGGGGACGTACGGCCCCTCGGTTCAGGAATGGGAATGCAGCGCGGCAGGACTGAGGGCACCTGAGACAGGGAATCCGAGTTTTGCGACCCCCGGGCAGGGGCTGAGGGGAACGGGCTTCTCCTGGGAGTGTGGCATGGAGCTTTACACTGGGCACTGCGCTGGTGGCAGGCTGCAAACACGACGTGCGTCACCACCAGCCCCAGCCCGTTGCTAGTTGCTGTGGTATCGTAAACACTGATCACTCGTAACTGCGTGTGGTGCCTTGTCAAATACTTTTTCCTTTCTGGATTGGTTCATCTGCCACAGTGCCCGAAGAGCCCTTCATGAACAGAGTTTTGATGAAATGGGACACCTCCCATGGTTTCCTCAGGTTTGTGTCACTCCATCCTCCGCACAAATGGCGCGAGCGGGCAGGGTAGTCCAGACACGCTGAACTGCCCCAGCCTGTTCTCACTGTCTTCTGTGTCAGGGTGATCTCTCTGCCAGGTCTGGGTGGGGAAGGAGGGAGCATT
>NW_010226793.1:9700-15494 GCF_000690775.1 Eurypyga helias
AAGGCAGACTGTGGTCTGACCCTTCCGGGGGATGGGGCAGTAACTGCCCTGTAAGCACAAAGCAAGGACCCGTAACTCCCCCGTAACCAGACCTGCAGCTGGAGTAGGGGGTCCAGATCTTGTGGGAGAGGCATGGTTTGTCACAAGTGTCCGGGCCTGCAAAGGCTTCCAGCCCAGCGTTCAGTTGCCAGCTCTTACCGGGGGCAGACTGTGGTCTGACCCTTCCGGGGGATGGGGCAGTAACTGCCCTGTAAGCACAAAGCAAGGACCCGTAACTCCCCCGTAACCAGACCTGCAGCTGGAGTAGGGGGTCCAGATCTTGTGGGAGAGGCATGGTTTGTCACAAGTGTCCGGGCCTGCAAAGGCTTCCAGCCCAGCGTTCAGTTGCCAGCTCTTACCGGGTGGGAGGTGGCACCCTGCCCTTGTGAAGCAGCCTTTCCCCTCACGGGGAGGCCCTGGCAGCAGAGGGTTCATTACTGACTCGTGCCCTGTCGAGCTGGTGGCTCTGCTGTTGCACCGTGATGTTGCAAGCAACGCTATTGAAAGCTGGGCTGTGGCAGGCCCTTTCCCTGCTTGTCCTGGTGGAATTCCATTCTGGGTGGTAGATGGATGGGTGGGTGGGTGATGCAACTTCTGCCCTGGGAGATTTTCGAGAGGCTTCTGGTCGGACTGGATTGCTAGGCTTGTGCAGGCTGGTTGTTGTGAGCTGGGCCATTGACTCAGGAGTGCTGTGAATGCAGATGGGCTGACCAGGAGGCACAGGTCCTGGAGCTCCCCAGGTTGGAAGGGTGGCTGCTAAGGCTGCCCTGCAGGCTGGGTGGAGAAGGGAGCACGCCAAGCACTGGAGCGAGCCCCAGCAGATGTGGGCAAGCATTCCATGTTGAGGAGCTGCTCCTGAGGTCTAGGAAGGGTCATGCTGATGTTTGTCAGTCTGCTCCCTCGTGTGGGAGGATCATCAGGTTCCTGTCCACAAGCAGTAACGCTTGCTGGAAGGCTGTGAGCCATCACACCGGCTATGGGGCATAACACTGTGGCCTGTAAGCACAGAGCAAGAACCTGTAACTCCTCAGTAACCGAACCTTGCAGCCTGGAGCAGGAGGTCTGGATCCTGTGGTACTGATCAGTGGTACTTCTGACCTCAGTTAGCTCCCACCCTCTGCTGCATTAGCGACCCAGGATCAGTGCTGATCACTGGCATCGGGCCCAGCCTGCCTGCTCAGCCAGCACAGAGGCCAGGGAGCAAGTCCCTGGCCGGAGCAGCTGATGTGCAGGGCAGGCTCTGGGCTAGGCCAGGATGGGGTGTGCCTGTCCCCCATACCACAGCTTCCTTCAACCTCTAGTTAGATTGTGATGGGACAGAAATTGTTGGCTTCTCTGGCTGTTGCTTGGGCCCTTGGTGGCTTTGAAGAACGGGCAGTCGGTCAGCGTTTCTACCCTGTCCCACAGAGTGAGGCGCGGCTAGAGCAGGCGCTGAGGGCTGAGAGGACCCAAGGGCAGCTGGGTGAAGGTAAGCTTCCCCCCTCATGTGCCACTGTCACACCGGGGGGACTGTGCTGAGCCTGGAGAGGGGGACGTGCTTTGGCTGCTCCGTGTGAACACCTTGACTCAGTGTTCTGAATCTTACGTAGCCAGGTCTCCTTCAAGAGCAAAACATTCCTAGGTTGAAAGCGCTGAGGAACGGTGTAGATCCTCTTCAGAGGGTGCCCTGGATTCCTGGAGACCCTGTAGTACAAGGGGTTGAGAAGAAGCCCAAGGCCAGCACAGTTGCTGTGCTTTGTGCTCGCTCATCAGGCAGAGGCAGCACGCTGTGCCTGTCGCTGCGGTTTGTGATGGTGAGTTCTGCCAGGCTGGGAGCTGTCATATAAGGACTTTTTGCTGCTTGGAATTCTCCCAAATGCAGGAATTGGAGTTGTCAGGCCAGGAGGAGCCTGCCCGTGTAGGTGGGCAGAGGTGGATGCTGCACTGGTTCTCTGCAGTGGCTGGCAGGCTGCATGGCAGGACAGTGGCCATCCAGCTGCGGGAGGTGACCTCTCCTGGGACTGGATCAGGCCGGTTCTCCCTGTCCCTGGAGTTGCTGAGGAGCACCTGTGCCTGGTACTCGCCGTGGGGACGAGTGTGGCTGCTAGAGCCCCGCGAGGCTGTAAGGATGGGTGGGGGGGTGAAGGCTGTCAGATGGAGCAGCAGTTCGTGCTCTGCTCATTAGTTGTTCTGGGGCAGACATGAAATAGGAGCCTGTGCTCCAGAACTGCTCTGTCCTGTACCCAAAGCAGACACTGCTTGCAGGCCTTGTCTAGATGCGGTGACGTGTTCGTGTGGCACAAAGGCATGTCCCTGCAGTGTCCTCCAGGTCAGGATGAGATGCTGTCGTTCTGCACTCTTCTGGTGTCCCTGTCCTACTGTTAAAACCCCATCAACCCCACTGCTCACTCTGGAAGGTGCTTCTGGTTCAGCTGTGGTAGGACGACTTCTTTGTGCAAAGCACTCCACGGGCTTGAAGCGCATCCCGAGTCTCTCCTTACCTGGGAACAGCCCAGGCTGCAGGCTCCTCTTCCGGTGTTCTCCTCTTCCTTCCTTCACGAGCCCTTGGCAGCACTTCCATTTCTGCCCACACTTGACATTCTCTCTCATCCTCCTGAGCTGAAATGCAAGTTAGAGTGAGATAAACCCTTGTTCTCCCTGGCTTCATCTGTGTAATAGCCTGGACTTGATCCTCAGAGGCACGTGTTACAGAGACAGCTTATTGATGTGCTCATCTTGGTACTCTACTAACCTTCCCTTTCTCTCTTTTTCTCTCTTCCTCTTGTTTTTCCCTAATCCTGTTGCCGCTGCAGAGCGCCTGTACAGCCAACTTGAGAAAAACCGCCTGCTCTCTAACGAGCTGAAGTTAACGCTGCATGATCTGTGTGACTGAGAAGGGGGCCCACTAATGCCATTAAACAAGCTTATTGCGACCACCAGTGCTGTGGACCACAGTGAAATCTGATCATTCTTAACACTGGCAGACTTGCAAATTTTATGCAGTTGCTGCTATTTAACGGGGCACTTAAATCTATCCTCTAATTTTATTTAAGAGCTTTTATATATAAAGGTAACCTCTATTCTTGGTGAAGTAACCCTCAGACTTGGCTGGTTTTTGAGCAGTCTTGTCCACTTCTCTGGGGGTCCTGCCTGGCTCCTCCGTGGAACCAGGATGGCTGCACCCACCGAGAGAGGGCTGGGGTCAAGTTAGGCTTATGTCTGCTAGAAGATGCCTGTCAAGTGCTATGACTTAATTCACTGTTAGCTGGATGACTGTAGGATTTCCTGCTGCATGGACTGATGGCTTCAAACAATAAATGACTGACCTCATGGTCTGTAAGACACTGCCCACCTGTAATACTTTCCTGTATAGTTGAGTCCTAACCTGGAACGTTTGGGGGAAGCGGTGATTCCTGGGGCCTGTCCCCAGTGCAGCTGCAGAGCCCCAGATTGGGTTGGGAGGAAAGCTCGTGGACATCCTGGACAAGTCCCAGAATCCACAGGATCAAGCTGTGTCTTGAGTGCTGGCAGGGAATCTTTAAACGCTGCAGTCGCTAGTGCTCTAGGAAGGCTGCTTCTTGCTCTGTGCACTGTTTCTGACCCTGGGGAGGTTGGGGAGTGGCTTTGAGAAACTGCCTGTACCTAAAGGACATCTTTCTACAGCCTGTCTGTCCCGTGTCCCAGCGTGTGGATCTCTTCAGTGATAAGGGTGGGCTCACCTTTGGAGTAAAGCCTACCTAGAGCGATAGTTGCTGATCCGAGCTCTCCTCCTGGCTTAAGGAACATGTGAGAATCGACTGTGCAGCTGCCTGTAGTTTGAGGCAGAGTTGCAGCACCCTTGCTCCCACTTGCTCCCTGCCTGCCCTTCACTGAAAACAGCCTCTTCCCCGCTCTCCCTGAGGCATGGTTGTCTGCTCCCCGCTGCTAGGTAGTTACGGTCTTGGTGACCAGCTTGGCATCTCTGTCCTGCGCTGGGGGGAGAAGGGGGGTGCCACAACCAGCTGTAATTCCAGGGTGTGATTTCTATGTGTGTTAACTCCACGTTGCTCTTGGGTGGCTTGCTGGGCCACGGGGGTCTGCTGCCTGGAACTGTTGAAGCCCTGGGGAAAGCTAGCTACAGTCGGAGGCACCTGCATGCAAAACACTGCCTAGAGCACTGGCTAAAAGTACGTCGTGACCGTGCCGACTGGGAGCACCGGCAGTGCGAGAGGCAAGGGCTACAGATGAGCCAGGTAACTTCAGAGCTTCTAGCTGCACCCAGCCAGGCACCCCCTGGTCCGAGGACTCGCTGTGGCAACGTGCGGGGAAGGGGCTAGTGCAAGCTTTCTTTGGCAAAGGTTTCTCGGTTGTCTGAAGCCGACTTCTAACTCTTTAACTCTTGCTTCCTGCCAGATAAACTGAAATCCACCAAAGAGGAGCATCTCTGCACGCAAAGAATGCTGGACCAGACCCTGCTAGACCTGAACGAGATGTAAGGGATCCCTGCCACTGCCTCCGCCACACGATGCCCGGGGGGGCCAGCCCAGCTGCTGCTGCCCTCTAACCCTTGGGGACCAGAGTTTACTTCCTGTTGCCAACTTGACCAAACACAAATCTTTTCCTTTGCCTCGGGGTTAAAGGCCATCAGGTTGGGCAGAGCTTCAAACAGCATTATTAAGGGAAATACACAATGCAATAATGTTTGGGGAGCATGTTTGAGATGTATACATTTTGTAACTACCTTTTTTTGTAGCAACCATTGTAAACATTCCAAGTAACTCGTGAGGCTGGCGAGCTACACTTCAAAGCTCTTGGCTTTAAAATTCGGTTTTAACCTTCTGTTAATCAGCTCTGGGCCACCCTGCTTTGTCAGAGGAGGAAGGAGGGTGTGATGGTGCTGGCTGTGGGCTACTGCATCAGAGCAGCTGGGCTAGGGATGGAAGCCTGTTGGGAAAACTTCCTTTCCCAGGAGCTGTTTGCCAAAAGAGCAGTTCAGTTTCTCAGCTTTAAGGTAACTCTGTGCTGTGGAGAAGCGACTCGGGCAAAAAGGAGACTTTTTTTTAAAGCCAAACCTATTATCTGAACAATTGAAGCTTCACAGGGGTTGTTTCCCTTCCACCCCCGGTGTTGACCACTTCCTTTCCTGGTAGGCTCCGACAAGCCACGGCCCCTCTCACCCGTTGCTACACGGGCGTTAATTTGCCTTCACTAAGTGCTGATGCACCAAGCTTTATCGCTCATCGCTGGGTTACACTTAACAGCTTAAGTACAACCATCTTGTTTTCTCGGAGAAGTGTTTTTGCCTACCCCCAGGGAGGGAACCGAGGCCTTCCCTGCAGCCAGGAGCGCTCGTAGTGTCTTAATAAGGTACAAGCCATCTTCCGTGCGTTGCTGACGTGTCGCTGTTGTGAGGCCTGAGTGTGGAGATGTCAAGCTTGTGGTTTGAGCATGCTGCTTGGTTGTAGCAGTTTTAGGGGCCGATCTGGAGAAATGAACCCTATCAAGTGTTTTGATACTAAATTGAAAAAAAAGAAAAATTGTCTTACTGTCTTTTTGAAATAAAAACCAATCCCTCCATGCTGCTGCCTGGCTGCTGAGCTTTACTGTGACCTGGGTGTGAGGGCGGGGCTGCGGACGGGTTATCCGCGGGAGGAGACCGGGTGTGAGCGGAGGCCAGGCTCGCGGGCATCTTCCGAAATCGGGGCTGTGGCGGCGACTCCGCTTTGTCGCCTCAGACCCTCGCGGGAGCAGCTTCAGCGCCCCCGGAGGCGGCAGCGCGCATGCGCACGGCGCACGC
>NW_010226794.1:0-2717 GCF_000690775.1 Eurypyga helias
TGATTTGACTGGTAATAAATTAAATGAATGTTTCCCCAGGTCCAGTCTGTTTTGCCCGTGGCAGTAGCTGGTGAAGGATCTCTCCCTGTCCTTAATTCATGAGCCTTTCGTTCTATTTTCTCTCCCTGCCCAGCTGAGAAGGGCAGGGATAGAGCAGCTTTGGAGGGCACCTGGCCTTCAGCCAGCGTCAAGCCGCCACACTGGTCCAGTTAAAGAGCGTAACTGGCTGATTGTCCTGAAGAGAGGAGAAGCAGCCCTGGAGTTAACATGTCTGCTGGGGGAATGAATGACTCCTTCTCTTGCTGGCTGCCTTGCGGGGAGTGACGAAAGATCAGTCTGGTGTGGCCTAGCAAAGCCAGTATTTTTACCATAAAGAGACTCAATCAAGCTTCTCTTAAGACACTAACAAATTAGACAAACTTCAATCTTCCAAACTTTTCCAAATTTTATTTATGTAATGGATCAGTTGTCTTAGAACGTTTCCTCTATGAAAATAAAAATAAATCAATATCAATATTATGTATATACATATAAATAAATACATGCAGACAAATGCATGTGTATGTATGCACCAGGAATTCTCATTCAGGAATGAGCTGGATTCGTTTCTCCTCTACGCTTTTGAAATATTTCACCAACTTCCTAGCCTGGTCTCACAACTGCTTTACTATGACCCAAGTGCAGGTTTCTCCTAAAAGGACTGCAGACTGTATCTGCAATGCTCTGTTCAAACCCTTCCTTTGATTTTCTACCTTCTATTCACTATTTCACAGCTCAACTTTTCTATTTAAATCAGTTTCATTTCTCCTTCCTCCCTTCGCTGAAGGTGGTCTGTTGTTACAGCTGTCAGAAACAATTCCACTATAACGTGTTTTGCAGTCAGTCTCTGTTGTTCATGTTGAACATGCTTTTTCTTTCCACTATAAATGGTTAAACTCACATGATCCTACATCACATGAGCAGCATCTTTGATTTAGTTACAATATTTTTTACAAGGACGTTTGCCATCCGTGGTTGCACAAACTGGTGTTCTGGTGATGCTCTTCCTAATTGCCTTTTGCTGATGTTGGTGACTTCAGGGTTGTTGGTATAACATACAAAACTAGTATGATTTCATGCTCTATTGTCCAGGATTGCTACTTGTAGACAGGAGGAAAAAAGAAATCAGTATCTACACTTTCCCCCAGCATATTCAAACAAACTAATGCCAGCTTAGGACCATTAACCTGAAGTTCTTTTAGATGTTATTTACATGTACAGCATTAGCCTCCTGACTTTACTTTGTTCCTTCTTTATCATCAAGCTTTCAACATCTACTCATAATTTCCCCGTATTACTTTCTTTATGACATTTTGTCTAATTTCTGTAAAAAAACCCCAGTACTTCTGTTATTTCCAAATTTTCTTCCAGTTCATTTTCACTGCACATTACCTGTTATTGTGGAGTGCTTTTTTATAGCAGGGTCGCTCTGTTAGCTGGGATCAGATGTAAATTTTTCAGGAGGTAAGCTATTTTTTACCAAAATTTGGGGTGCTGGAAAGAGAATGTGCTGATCTGTCCCACTGGGCAACAATTAGGTCTGTACAAACCTTCATAAAAGTGCCCTATATGTAATTCCTGAGAGACTGCAGAAGTGTAAGATTTGTACATGTGAATTTTCCAGCACTCCCATGGGAGTTCTTTCACATCAGCTGTGAATAAAATTTATACGCTGATATTTTCCATTACTGGACCAAGTGCTCCATTCCCTAAGGAAATCGTAATCTGTGTTGAGAATTGTTGGGATTAATGGCCTTGCTAAGCACATGAAGCCTAAAGTAGTTGAAGTCTTAGGCCACAAGACCTGAGAGTAAACATTTTGGTAAAGCTAATATTGCAACCACAAAATGAGCTGAAACCGGCAGGTGCAGGCAGAATGAAGAAGATAAGGCCTACGGAAACAATTCTGAGATGATGTGATATCATCAGAAGAACAGCCCAACAACCAAGAGAACCAGGAAGAAATCAACAGACCACCAACCAGAATTAAACAATTGGACTTGGAAATTTAGTAATGGGTGATGCATTTTGGGAAAACCGTTTGTAAGGGTAAAACTAGGGTGTGTGGTCTGCAGTCGGGATCCCTCCTTGGAGGCACCCGGCTCAAGCTGCATTGCATGTCGGATAAATAAACCACTTAGGTACTCAGCAGATTGGTGACTTGTCTTTTTGAGCAGGAACTTTGGAGTGAGTCCTGTTGAGGTGGCAGCTGCATAATTCCTAACATGGGCTAGGTGACTGCTCCATAATTCCTGCAACACAGGTTTGTCTGTAACTTGTATATTTAGTACACATGAACCTATAATAAGAATTGTCCCCTGGTATATGATCTGATTATTGCCTGTTTGTGATTAACTATAAGATTAGACATCACATAATCCTAGAAACTGCACATCACCATAAATCACAATGGTCTTATTCCTATTATTAGATACAACTGCCTGTTGAACACTTCCTAGAATCAATACTGTTGTACCATAGGGTAAGAGTACACTTTCATTTTTATTAGGAATTTTATCTCTCTCCACAGGCTTTTGCAGATGGCTTAAGCTCTTGGAAATGCAATAATTTCATTCAAAAGGGTGGATGTTGCTGGGATGCGTATTTTATTGCATACTTTACACAGTCTTTCACAGTGCCAACTGTGACAACTTTTGTCATGGTTTAACTCCAGCCAG
>NW_010226795.1:0-12215 GCF_000690775.1 Eurypyga helias
CCCCCGAAAAGATGAGGGGGCACACAGGCAAGATCAAAGTAACAGACAAGGGGAGAGTTTGTTGTGGTTTATTTTCTGTGTGAGCAGAGTTTCTGTAAGTCTGGTCAGGGAAACTGTGAGAGCTCTACTGAAAGCTTTCTAATGGTATTTTGGTATCCTGGATTGTTATTTTCTTTGTCTCCTCCTCCTCTTTGTTGTCCCCTTCTCTGTACCAGATGTTCCAGCTGGCATCAGTGTGCACTGGCATGGAAACCACAATCTCTGCTTTTACTTACTTAACCGTCCACTCAAGGAGAAAGTGGGTAAGAAAGTCTTGTTTCCTTGCAGAGCACTCTGTGGGGAGTGGGAGTGTTCAGTGGCCAGTGGCTGTCATTCAGTCTGATCTTCATGATTCAGGGAAATGAGAAATGGGGAGCAGAGCTGCCCTGTATCTTCTAGGTTAGGCTGGATTATAGGGCTCCATGTTGCACAGGCTGGCAGTACTTTGAGTGAAGCCACTGTGGCAGAAGACTCCAGAATGGTGCATGTTTTATTGCGAAACTGGAAGCTGGTACCATGAAGGAGGATGCTTTGCACCTTCCTACAGTTATCTGTCTTCATGTCCTTCTGTTGTGCAACTGATCCAAAACCTGATGTTGTGTGGCCATGTGCAGCTCCGATTGCATGCTCGGCTGTCAGCTCTTGCTCCAGGTATCTGGCACTGGCATGTGAAGATGCAACAATAACTATTTGGGATAAACACCTAGGTGAGCTTGCCTTTTGGGAACTATGTATTGGGATCACAGTAGATAAATTACTCCCTTTCCTTGGAGTCTGACGCTCTGGCTTGGTGTGAACAGGGGACTGGCAGTGGGTTTACAAGCAAATATGAACACAGTCCGGACTCACTTCTTCATGGGATGCTTGGCCAGCAGCTGCCAGTGCAGTGTGACTGCCTTAACCCTGACAGAACCATTCCCATCCGCAGCAATGCAGGGGCTTTGAACTGCTGCAGAGAGGACTGAGGCCTGTCTTGCCCTGAGATCATCTCTGAGACTGTTGTGGCATCCCAGTCCAAGCTGCCATCAGTGCTAGTGTCAGCCTGCCATGATGCAGTGATTCTCCCGAACAATAGTTCTGGTGGCTGCTGTCCCTTAGCAGGCCTTAGTCCAAGCTAAGTTTTCCTTGGATAAATTGCCAGTTCCTTTTCCTTCCTAAACTGCTATCTTTTTTTTTCTCTCCCCCAGGATACCCACTGTCTGTGACTGCCATTCTAGAGGAACGTCTCATCCGTAGTATCCACTTCCTGCGGCATTCTGCAGATGCCAGTGATGAGACACCTTGTCCTGGTACAGATCCTGCCTGTCCCATTGTGCAGCTTCTAGTGCTATGTACAGACAGCTCTTTGTACTTGGTGAAAGCACCGAGGGCCAGGCAGTCCAGCATCACACTCCTGGCAGACAGGTGAGGTAGACTCTGATAGGCCTCACCCCAGCCAAAGAAACCTGTGTTATAGTGGTCAGATCCAGCAAGGAGGCCCAAATTTCTGAGGGGAAGAGAACTTCTGCTTTCACCCAGATAGCTCTGCTGTGCTGTTGTCAGCAGCAAGTGTGGTTTTCCTAGGAGTCAGTTCCAGTGCTAAAATCCAATGGTTCTGCTGGCATTAGGGGTGTTTCTGGTTTCTTCCCTGCACTAGAACACAAGTGCTTGTAGTACTGCACCCAGGGGTGATATTCAACTAAATGGGTTTCTGCCAGGTATCCAGGAGAATTTTTTCTTCTCTCTTCTGCCCTTGCCAGAATAACTTCCCCCTAGAAGTCAGAATAAGCATTTCTCACTCACTCCCTATCAGTTTTATGCTCACTTATCCCCTTGGTTTGAGGAGAAGGGTCAGCTTTGGGGAAGCTGCTGCTTTCCTAGCTATGGTTTCATGTCTCCATGACAGGCAGAGAATTTATATCTCCAATATTGTTCCTTAAGCAGGTATGCAAAGGACAATCCTTGGGGGTTTCCTGCCCAGGAGGAGACAGGCTTTGTTGCCACAGGGAAGGGGTTTGGCTGGAACTTTATGCCAGCCCGTGTACCACAAACTACCACTGTCATTACTACAGCCTCTCAGTACATGCCAGGTACATGAAACAGTAGTATAAGTCAAGTCTGTTTTACAGGCCTGAAGATCCAAACCTTGCTGTCAGCGCAGTGGTGCCTGTCCTGGCATTCCCCAGTGCTGTGAGTATTGCTGTCAGCTCTCTTAAGGGAACACAGGTCCCTGGCCTAGGATCCTGTTTCCAGTAATGGCTGTAACTGGATGCCTAAAAGATAAAGAACAGAGCAATCAGATATGGTGCTGCCCTCACATCCTTTCCCAGCCTCCAGCTTTTTTTAGCTCAGGGACTTCCTGCACTAGTTACAGACCTATATGTAGCTGGTAACTCTCAAAGCATTTTTCTTCCATGATCTTACTATCAACTTGCACTCGTGTCCTCTAATGAGGTGGGAGGCACTGGAGGCCCTGTGCACGTGGGCATGTCCAGCTGCAAAGATGAGAGGGTCCAGACACAAAGCTTCAGGCATCGGGATCAAATAGGAGAGGGCATCATGATGAGGAGAAGTTGCAAGCACCAGTCCAGCCAGGCCTTTCAAGTGGCCTCCAAGTTCTCCAGGTTTCAGGTGGCGTGGAGAGAAAAGGACTAAAAGCTGCTCGCCAGAGCCGGCCATACAGGAGGCTGGATCTATTTAATTTCTGCCCTGCCCTGCTGCCCCTTTCCAATCCAACCTGCAGCAATTCCAGTTCAGGTTCCCTGCACGACCTGAGCTTGGTCTGCTGTGGGCCTGTGACTACTGGGCAGGCAAAGAAAACAGCATCATTGCTGGGGATGTGAAGTCCTGGATGTCATTCCATGTCCTTTCCAGGAAATGTTTTTTACTTCTTTTACATATATTGCTGTCGACTTGCTGTTTCAGGCCCTGGTCTTCTCCTGGGATGGCAGAGTGTCCCTGATGAACACTGCCACATCGCAGATTGTCTACTGCTTCAGTATTCCACCCTCTCACGTTGTAGCATCGCCCTGGCAGCCAGTGTTCATAGTGGATCATGTGAATTGGTGCTTGCTGCTTCGAGGTGGGTAGCACCTGGAAGTGGGCTTAGATACATGGGTGCCTTCAGCTGTGCACTGATCCTTGATAGTTCTTCTTCTGGGATGACTTCCGATGCAACAGTCCACTGTTCTTGTTTCTGGCTAGGAGATAAGCAGCAGCAGGCAGATGCATTGGGACAGAGCAGAGCCAGTCACAGCACCATCTTCCTTTTTGACTTCAACTCCTACCCACTGAAGGAGGCTTTCCCAAAGGAACCAGATTTGCCTCTCAAATCCTTGCAGAACCTGCCATGGATGGAGAGATGTAACATTTTCTTACGTGATAGGTAAGGTTCTCCTTCTGCCTGTTAGCTAAGTGCACCTGCATTACTGCAAGCTGTGGTGTTGCTCAGGTCCATGCAAGGTCTCACCCTGGAACTTCTGGGTTCTTCTGTGTGTGCTGTGACAGATTTATGTCTGGTTAAGGTTGCTGTTCATGTAGTTGGATTGCTGACAGCCACCCAGAACCCTTCCTCCTCTCCATTCTGTCCTTCCTAGAACAAGTTAACAGCTGTAAATCAGGATGCCTGGGGCAGGCTTGTCATTCCAGGTGGAGAGGGCTTGCTGGTTCTGATGTGCTTTTGTGCAAAGCAAGATTGTGCAAGCTTCTCAGGCAACACAATCCTCACTTAAGTGTCTGCGACTTCCTTTTGAGCCCATAGCCAGGCAGAGCTGGGATCTCTTTGCACCTTTCTCCTCCCCTCCATTCTAGCTTCATTTGATGTTTAAGTAGATTTGTGTTGGAGATTTCTCGGTTTGAGGAGGTACCCAGCACCCTCAGGCCGAGGTTGCAGTTTAGCTGATGCATTGAGTCCATGCCGTCACTAGATGGCAATGTGACATCTCTTATTCTGCAACCTTTCCCTTGAATTACTCCTTTTGGGAACCTGGAACCAGATCCGTGCCACTGACACTCCGTTTGTTCTTTCCACTCTGCCTTAATTCTCCAATTTGAAATGGAACAGGTGGGGGCAGGTATGACCTTACAGTACATATTTCCTTATAGCCTTCCCTAATTCCTTGTCTCCAGGGTGAATCCTGTGGTGTTGTCTCACTAGTTAAGTGCAGAAAAGTTTTGTCCTATGCTACCAGTTCTGTCCCTCCTTCTCATAAGACTGGAGAGAAGACTCTTGCCTGCTTTATACCAGAAAAACTGGGGAGACATCACCTCCAGGGATATCCTTCTCCCTGGGTACTGAGAGTAGAGCAAATATAACTGAAGTGAGACCTGTGTCTATAGAGGCTAACAGGCAAGGAGAATGGAGGTCATTGCTGCCAAAAGCAGTGAACTTGAGTGCTGAGCATGAGAGGGAATCACTGAGGTTTTTTGGACACAGGAAATCTGAGCTGCTTCATTTGTAGTGAGCCCCAGGGACCCTTGGGGGAATCAGGCTAAGGTTGTCTGAGCACTGGGGGAATGGCAGGGATTGTTTTAACCACCCTTTTCTTCCCTCGTTAGGCAGCAGAGCCTGCTGGGACTCAGGGAGCAGTTGCCTGAGTACTGGAGTCAGCTTCAGGCACAAGCTGCTGCCATGGACAAGGAGAGAGCGAAAGCGACGGGACAGAAGAAACCATAGTCAGCCTTGCATCCCGAGGACCAGGCTCTGCACTATCACAGTCCTGCAGACCCACGGTCCAGCACTGATACGTTGACAGCAACTCTATTCAAATCTATCCTGATGCTTTCCAGCCCGGGGCAATTTGTCACCTGGGATGGCTGCTTGCCTGCCACTGCTCAGGCACAATGATCTGTGCCTTGCCTCTCTCCTTGCCTAACCCTCAGCCTGTTCCAGCAGTGTTCAGGCCCTCCCCATCAAACACTGCTGATGGAAGAGGCCCAGCACCCATGTGGGTCAGCTAAGACGTTATGCTGGATCTCTGAGTCCTCCCAGAGACCTGGAGCATCAGAGCAGGATGGTATGTTACAATGTCTCTCCTTAATAAAGCCTTTTCTCCAGTAAATGTCTATTACTCTTCACAGGGCTGGCATTTTATCAGACTGTTGTTCTGTCCTTCTGTGGCTGGGGCTCCCCAGTGTGTCTCATCTTCTGCGGTGACCTGGATGAGCAGGCAGCAGCATCCTTGTGCTTAGCAAGAGACCTGGTCTTTTCCAACCAGGCAGAAAATTGGCCATGAAGGTGGCACCCTCAGAGCATAGCAGGGCCAAAGCAGGAGTGACACTGCAGTGTGTCAGGCTTGACCCAGGCTGTTCCTCAGTCTGGTTGTTTCTTTTGACTTCGAGGCACATTTTGGGTGAGACTACTTAGGAACTGAAGTCTGCAGATGTGCAGACAAGCTCACTGCAAGCAGGTCAGGCTAGAACTGGTGTTAGAGCCAAAAATTGTTTCCACTGAGGATCAGGTCAGATGCTGGGCGGGGTTTAGAGAAGTCAGGGCTGTGCTGAGCCAAAGACAGGCCAGGAGCATGGCCAGCATGTTGGTCAAAGGCCATAAAAGCTGAAGCACCCCTCCTATGGGCAACCCAGAACAAAGAACTAGCAGGGGCAGTGCAAGGCCCAGCTACAAACACGCATGTACTTGTTTCTTACTGCAGAAGTGTGTTGTTACCCTGTATACCTGACCGATGGGGCAATAAACTATGCAGGGTCTCCAGTCAGTCTTTCACTGGTCATCATTTTCAGGCCTGTTGTCCCATGGCAGCCTCGAGACTTTAGCTGCAGCGTTTGGTTGCTCAGCTGGGGGTTGTCAGCATAACTGCATTTTGCACTGAGCATCTTTGCTGCTCCTCAGACAGCCAGGGGCCCTCTGGAACGGAGGGGCTTTAGGAGAGGGGACCCAAACCATCCATTCTTGAGCACAGCAAACATATGCTTTCTTGAGCATCAAAACAACGAGCAAGCCTCAGTCTTTTTACAGCTGATTGTGCTTCCAAGGTGACTGCCTAATCCACGAAGAATCTGACAAATCTGCCAGCAACCACTCTGATCTGTGTGCATGAGCGAGCCGTATTTTTTCCAGGTCTCTCTCTAACTACGCCCCGCGCCCCTCCCCCCGAAGTTCAGTAGAGCATCAGTGCAGGGTTCCAGGGGTTCAGCACAGACTGAGTTACGTAGACACTCCCACACCATGGTCCTCTTTCAGTTTTTCATAGCAAGTTGTCTTAGTTTGGACTGAGTTTTGATGAGATATCTCAGCTCACCCTCTGGAAATAAAGGCAACCAGTCTGTAGTGGAGGTAGGAAAGGGAAGAAGCATTCCACTTGTTTCATAGTTTCCTATGCCTGGTTTTGCTCTGAAGAAACACAAGCTATTTGAATTAAACCCTCCTATTTGCTATCTTTATGAAGGGCTTTGAGGACCATAGTAAAGCCTTTTGTGGTGTCATTTTCCATCTGCCACAGATTACAGCTTCACAGCTCATCTGGTTGTTACGGGTATTGATACTGGGTTGTGGGAGCACTTGCCATCTGCTTCTGTGCAAAGTCAAGCGGGTTAGCCCGAACCATCTCCAATGCCTGTTTAAACTGAGCCACCCGGTTCCGCACTGAAGTGAACAAGGAGCAATCCTTGACCCTTTCTCCTGTTCTTATTGTGGCGGCAATAACAATTATTTTCTTTCTGTGGTAGTTTAAGAAACAATGGACTTTCTGTCACAACTGGCCACGGTGGGATTACTCAGGACAGGAATTGCTATTCCTGCATTGTTTTCCATGCTGCAGGGAGCCAGCACAACTAATACGTGGCCCCTTGAACTTCACTGGGTCTAATTCTTGCTATTTGTGCAAATGTAAAGAGCTTGGGGATCTATGCCCTTAATCCTATCCCATCTGCTTTCCACCAAGAAGAGAGGAGCAGGGCTTGCCTAGCATCAGAAGAACAGGCAGAACAGGATCTGCTAAACAGCTAGATGTACTGTGCATCCACCAGTTTGTGTGTATTCATCTCAAGATGTGCTTGTTTGTTTGCAGTTTGAATTTGCTCTAAAACCCTAATCATGTGCTTGGCCAAGATAACCAGGAGCTGGCAGGCTCCACAGAGAAAGGAAAACAGCAAGCAGCTGCAGGAGGCTGATGAAGAGCCTTTGTTTTTACTCATGACTTCAGCAGGGGACCGTTTGTTTCCTGCTTCTTCGAAGGAATACAGAAAAATCGGTATGATGGGTGTGTGGACGTGTGCTGGTGGTGGAGCTCAGTGCCTAGCTCCACAGCATGTTTTGGAGAGGGCCAGCAGCACCTGATTGCTTATTCCAAAGATGATGCCCTTGCTAGCTATTCTTCCATTCCCGGCGACTCTGTGAGCCCTAGGCAGCTGGAGGTCTGAGCCAGTTTGAGCTCTTCTGCTGCTATAGAAAGGCCTTGAGCAGTATGATAAATATCACCATCAAAAGATGAAACTGTAAGAGTTCTGGCTGGGCCAGCTCTTAGCTCAGTGCCAAGTTCAGTGAATGCAGAGGTGCCACCTGGGTATATTAGGAGCAATTTGTATTTAAAAAACCCAAACCACAAAACCCACTTGGTGGATCGAAGAGGATTGTGAGAGGGAGGAAGAGGAGCTCAGATCCACAGCGAGGCGCTCGAGCAGCATCGTTCCAGCGGAGCCGGTTACTGCCTGGCCATGCGGAGATGGTCTCTGTGGGAGAGGAGGCTGGTCTTTAATCTCATTAAATTATCTGCTGTTCTCTGCAAGAAGCCAGATGTCATCCGACTTCTTTGCATACTTGCTTGCGCTTTTGGAAGCAGAGGAAATTGGAGGCTGATCTGATAAGGTTCCCCCACACCCGAGGGCCAGCAAAGACTCGGGCTGTTTGGGCAAGCCACATCTGTGCTGTTGGAAGGAGCATGGCCCGCAGAAGAGCCGAAGCATTGCGTGCTCTGGGAGCTGCACTCCTTGCATTCGTGATACAACAGCCCATACAACCCCTAGTGCCTTGCCATATACAACCTGAAGCCATCCTAGGGAGGAATCTGCAAAGACTTCTGTGTGCTATCTGGGCAAGTAATGCTCCTGCAAGACATTGTAGGAATGCTGGAGGGAACTTTTTACAAGGGCCTGTAGTGACAGGACAAGGGGGAATGGGGTTAAATTGAAAGCGGGGAGGTTTAGATTGGACATCAGAAAGAAGTTCTTCACGGAGAGGGTGGGGAGGCACTGGGACAGGTTGCCCAGAGATGTTGTGGATGCCCCATCCCTGGGAGTGTCCAAGGCCAGGCTGGATGAGGCTTGGAGCAACCTGGTCTATTGGAAGGTGTCCCTGCCCATGGCAGGGGGGTTGGAACTAGATGATCTTTAAAGTCCCGTCCCACCCAAACCATTCTGTGATTTTGTGACTCCACTCTATGCGTTGTGCCTAAGGCAGGGCAGTCCCAGCCACTGCTTGCTTTGCTTGCTCTGCAAGTAGCGGCATACTTGGGTGTAGGGGCATCACAAGGCCAAGCTTCTGACCCTGCTCTACAAATCTGTGTCTAGATATATGTGAACCAGGTACTGTTTACTATTTCTAATTGCTCAAATGCTCTCGTTGTCCAAGTTAGCATTGCCTCAGTACCTCTAATGCCAGTTGCCTGTACCAGGGTGCAGTTTCTTGTCTTCCTTTGGGTCCAGGCTATAACTGTTGAGTTGTGCTGTTCAGCCAAGCTATGCAGATTAATTCTTTCAGTCTTCCTTAATGCATTGTGCCAGGCATCTCAGTCTGGTTTAATGTGGGTTTTGCAAATCCCTTCCAGTTCGTGGTTGTTTCTGTTCCCGTTTGTGGTTGTCTGGTGTTTCTGGTACTGCTCTCTCTAGGACCTGGCACAATATTCACGTGTGGTCACTCACAGGGCAAAGGGAGCCTGGTTCAACTGGCCTTCATACCTGATTTTGCAAGAGCAGGACCATTGGCTGGGATGAGAAATGAGCTGTGCTTTGAGGCCAAAATACAGGAGGAAGCTGGCTGAGCCTAGGTGGGGGTGCTAGAGAGATAAGAGATCTGCATGATGACTAGGGTGATGCTGTGTTTTGGCCATCGCCCCGTGGATTTACAGGCACTTTATACGGCTGAAGACAGACAGGGCTCCTGCTGTGGAGAACTCGCATCCTATGTAGGCCAAGTGCTGGGGCTGGGGTGTAACGCAACAGACTGGTCGTGCATTAGGGGAGGATTTGTCATCGCAACAGCCAGGTCTTGACGTGGCACACCTCTGCGATGTGTCGGCTTGGCCCCAGGAAAGCCCATGCTTGAAGAGGGAGGGAAGGGGAATGACTCATGTCACTGCAGGGCTGCTGATGAGGCAGGAGGAAAATGTACAGTATCTGAATGGCAAATTGGCCTGGGCTGCCAAGTGTGAAACACTTTGGCCTTCTCGAGTGCGTCAGGCTGAACGGCTCGTTTCGTTAGAAACTTCATGTCAGCCCGCTTGAGCAAACGGCAGCATGTGAAGGGCTGGATCGTTCTTGGGGGGAGAGGGAATAGGTGTGTGGGGATATGCACAGGAGGTGGAAGTCTGTAGGGGGAGAAAAACAAGTCACGCACTGAGCAGTGAGGAAGAAAACACTAATTAGGCAAGGAAGAGGAACCTGTCAGGTTACAATCCTGACCTAACAACCAATTAGAGGATAATATAGCACAGTAATACAGGGTAAACACTGAGTAAAGGATGTTTCTGAATTCCTTTTTGAAGCACAGTGATCATTTAAAAACATCCGGTACCCTAATTTTAAACTGCCCATCATAGATGCCAGCACAGCATTGTCCCACTTGTTAATCTACCTGTTTTGTTTGAGTTTTTACCCCATTTCTAATCTGAATAGGTCATGCTCCAGCTTACAGTCACTGGACCTTACTGGATCTCTGGGAGATGGAAGAGCCCACCAGCAGAAGGTGTGGCTCGTGTGGAGTGACTTGCAAGCCATGTATGTGTGCAAAGCTGACGCAGGGAGAATAAACAGTTCTCAGTGTTGACGGTGGAGCAAAGTAGTGGGTTCAGGTTGGGTACGATGGAAAAATTGTACTGGCTGTGAGGGCAGCATTAGCGTAGTTTTTCTGGAGCATTATCCAGGATCCATCAATGTAAACCTTCTCAAATATCTGCCAGGAATGGTACTGTATAGACCTCGCCCTGACCAGGGGGATTTACGAGAATAGGGGGAACTCTTGAGTTCTTTCTAGTCCTAATTTTCTGTGATTCTTAATTTCTAGAAGAGAAATGGTCTGGGTTCCTGAAGCCTTCCCTGTACATTCTGTGCTCGGGTCCTTGCTCTTCATGAAGGCTGTAACATAGCGTGGCGGAGGAAAAGCATTTCACCCAGTTCCCGGGGTGTCAGTGGCAGACGGGGACACGTCAGGAAAAATATTTGCAGTTGCTGCAGTGGGAATGCTCAGTTCCATTTGTAGTAGCTTTTGCCCTTTATGGATCCCCCCCATGACAGACTCCAGGCAGAGACTGCAGCAATGGTGGTGGATGAGCCAGGACTCTGCAGGGCTGACAGGCTGGACTTCCTTCCTGCTTCAGTAGGGCTTACCCTTCACAGTGCTACTTCGTGGTGAGTTGGCAGTGGTTTGTCATCCCTTTTTTGTGCTCCTGGTGCTGTCTCTGTAGCAGTTTGTATTTTAGCAATTCATTTTCTTAAAGATATTTCTGCTAAAAGCATTACCAGAAGGTGCCTTGGCAGTGGTAAATGTTTGCAAAGGCTGAATTGTGTTCATCAGCATTGCAGAAAAGCACACTTCCTGCAGATTAGGTTGGAGCCGGTGCTGCTGAGCGGAGTAACAAGAGGCAAAGCAGGTATGAGTGATAAAAGGAGGAAGCCCTGAGTTATCTGGCTTTGCCATGATCACTTTAATCAGTGGTTTTCAAGAACAAGTTGTATTTTTCTTCAGTGCACATTACCAGTGTTGTAAATCATCATTCCTCGGGGATCAGAGAGGCTGAGGTTATTTATTTGTTGGAACCAGAGTGAACAGATAGAGACTTACACATTTCCTTTACAGAATGAATGTGAACCGAAAGCCTTTCCCTGTATTGAGGGAAAACCTGCAATCCAGATCTGGGTTTTACACTTGCATCTCACTATGACCGCACTGATCCTAATCTTCCAGTTCAGGGAAGAAAATATAGAGCCTGACTGTTCTGCCTGTGCACTTCCATTTAAGACAGTCCTAACAACAGTTTCTCTTACTGAACACATTAGGGCAGTCTCATTATAGCATAATTATTTTATTGAAAGACATGCATCTTGTTGCCTCATTCCAGAGCTTCCGGAGAAAAAAAACGCTAATACAGTCTGCAGTTTGATTATCATTGTGGTGGCAGTTGTTTCCCCATTTAATTTTGACTTTGCTTTCATTCTTTGGGAACAGGGCAACTGGTAAAGCCCCTCTCTGTCTTTCAAAGATGCGAACCTGGAGGTAGGAAATATTTATCAAGGCACTGGGGCAACAGAACAGACAAATAATGGAATATAATGAATTGTTGGTGAAAAGATTGACCAATTAATGCTTTTGACTGTTGCAGCACAAAAAAGACATATTCACTCCCCCAAAGGTAGATGAAGCACTGTTATGAATTTCTAAAGCCTCTTTAGAGAATTTAAATACATCTTCCAGCCCTAAGCTGCGGACTCACGTAGCATTCCAGCTATAATATTTTCCCAAGGATGAACCATTCCTGAACGGAATGGCCACTGAAGTGCATTTCATATGTGAGGGATTTCAAGTTAGCAGGAGCTTATAGTTCTATAAGTAAGGTATGTGTCATCTGTTGGATATTTAAGCATTTCCCCAAGAAGTTTGAAGAAAATGCTGTGAAGACATTTTCAAGTTTTGCGTACAAACCCAATGTTCCTTTCACTTGTCTTTATTATCTAATTAGAGGCACAGAATGAAGGAATAAGAACTCTAAGGAAGTAGGTTTTTTATTTTTCTCAATGGAGAAATATTGCCATATTTTCTTTCATTAGTTAAAAAAAAAAGCAACCAACCAAACAAAAAAACTCCACCACAACACAATCCTTTTCCCTGAAATGATCTTTTGAGCAAAAACATGTTTCAGCAAACTCCATGCACATTCTCAGTATTTCAGGAAAGAATAGAGGCATGGTTTAAAAAAAAAAAAAGAATTACCTTGGATGCCTTTACCTTAGAATCACAGACTGGTTTGGGT
>NW_010226796.1:0-884 GCF_000690775.1 Eurypyga helias
GCGGCCGCCGCCGAGGTGAATCCCTGGTCGTGGTACCGCGGGCAGCCCCGGCGCACCCGCGCCAAGATTCATCCGGCCTTCCTGGGGAAGAGTGCTCCGGCAGCAAGGGCCGAGGGGCTCGGGGAGCACCCCGCGGGGCAGGCAGCCCACCGCTCTGCCCTTGGGGTGCTGCGTCCCAGGTCCTTGGGCCGTTCCTGCTGCTCCAGCACAGGCCCTGCCTGCTGGGAAGTACTCCCGGCTACCCCGGCTTATCCCAGCCCGCCGAGGGAGGGAAGAAGGTGCTGCGTATCATGAGGGAAGGATCCAGAATCTCAATCTGCTGCAGAAATCTGTGATGAGCCCTACGGATTCCTCTGGGATTTGCTCGTAAGTGGTAAGGTGGGTCCCGGAGAGCCTTGGTGCAAGGTTTAGTGACACAACTGTGCTGATGACAGCATGCGTTCTGTACCTTGCTGCGTGCCAGGGGTGTAAACAAACCACACAGCAGTGCAATAAAAGAGTCAATTCCCCTCATTTGCTGAGAGAACATAAGCGCTGGGTCACTTCCCGGGTCACGAGAGGTCAAGGGACTTCTCAGCGCAATCTCAAATGGGCACTTGTGCGTCTGCTCCGGTGTGTGAATCCCCTTGTGAGCCAAGGCAACGAAACGGGCCAGCGCCATCCTGAACAAAACATCGCCCTGTCCCTTCTACGTTCATGTACTTCCCTTCTTTGTGTGGTTATTTCATTCACCAATAGGGAAACAGAAGGAAAAGACCTGGCATGATAGATGAGTGTGAAACGAGGTTATCTGGAGAATGACGGGACCCCTTCCTCAAAAGCACATGCAGGAGAAGGGAACGAGGAGACAGCCGTCCTGCCCTTATGTCATAGAATCATAGAAT
>NW_010226797.1:0-11621 GCF_000690775.1 Eurypyga helias
GTGTTGAAGGCTTTGCACAAGTCAAAGAGACAATCAAAAGGCCAGACATGACTCTTCATAGCCTCTGTTTAGTCTTATTATTGTAATTTTTGGTTTTTAATGTTGAGGTGAGAAGGTAAACATGTGGTTTAAGGCTCATTGCTCTCTTATTTTTGAATATATTTATAACTCATTCAAAGAAAAAAGAGCCTTTAACATGTATTAATCGTGGCTTAGTAGTCGCTCTTCGATATAGATGCGTTCAAGTCTTGAAAACATTTCTCCAAAGTTTAATCCTTAATCAAATGACAAGTCTAGTCAGATTAATTAGATTTATTTATATTCTTGAAATAAACCACACAGTTTTTTGCAAGCCCATGGCCTTAGGTGTTTGTGGTGGGCTGTATTGTTGTAGTTGGTTTGTATTTATTGTACTTGGAGTATTCTCTGTGTATTTGTCTTACCGTTGTCACCATCTCATTAAAAACAGAGAATGTTAGAGGAACGACTTAAATTTGAGAAGAAAGTAATTCTTACGGAAAGCAAGAAATATTCAAACAAAATATTTCTGGAATTCCATTGTTCTGTTTTGGAGTTAAGGGGCCTGGGTGAATCACAAGTCTGTGTTGTGAACATGTGTGTCTACTTGTCCCAGGGTAAATAACAGATGTTAATGCAGGAAATGTGTGTTGTAACTGAGTGTAATGGGTATCTGATATCTAAATATCCTTGCAGTTTTTTTTCTGTCTGCTAAGCAGAACACATAAGAGCATGGAATGTCATCTCTGAAATACGAAATCCTTACTGGTGTTATTTGGAAGTGAGCATTTGTATTTATGTAGATTGTATTCACACAAATTTGTGTGCTACTGAATGAAATACATCACAGCAGTGTCTAACGTTCTCCCCAAAATTGCCATTTAGATAAACGACCATTTCTCATGAAAATATGGGAATTGAATACATCAGGCAACACACATACAGTAAAAGCTGTTTGTGTGTATTTAGCTAAAAATTGTGTCTAAAATATTTATCTTTTTCTTAATTCCTAGATACAAGATTCTGCTACCCTAGACATAGAAAGAGCAAACAAAGAAATTGAAATGCTTCGGAAACAATATGAGGCAATGTCACAAGAACTGAAGGAAGCTGTCCAGGAAGCAGAAGTAGCCAAGTGTAGGAGAGATTGGGCCTTTCAAGAGCGGGATAAGATTGTTGCAGAAAGGGAAAGTATACGGTAAACAAATGCTAGATGGTACTTGAGTGATCTTTTGTATCACCTTGTGTGGGATTGATTCGGTTCTAGGACTTGCTGGATATTCCTAGAACCTTCTTCAACTTCTGCATTACTTGTCACAGGGTGTGTTTTTTTTTGGTTTTTTTTTGGTTTTTTTTTTTTTTTTTTTTAAATTGAGGGCACCTTATAAGATACTTGGTTTGGTCTTTCTTTTGTAGTCTTAATATGTCTGTAATAAATACCATACCACTGCTATGTAGGAAAACCAAATTATGTATTCTTTTAAGCATGATATACCTAATACTGCTATAGCTGTAGTGCTGCAAATAATTCTTTAACTGTGGGGACATTTTGCAAAAAGTACCCAACATATTTGCTACTAAACAAATCTAAGGATCTAAGAGAAAATACTTTAATCACTATTTTTTTTTCTGCTAGTTTAAAGAAGATAAGTGGAAATAAAGTTTTGAAAGGGATGAAGAATGTAATTTTGTTTTCTTCCTTATACTTTTTTTTTTTTTGAGAGGTCTTTTTCAACTGCTTGTTGAAATTTTGCACTAACCGCCCTATGTGGTAAGACTAGTTTGTTACTTTGATAGGATTTTAAGTATCTAAATTGAAACTTCTTGGCCTTTGAAGGACTCTGTGTGACAACTTAAGGAGGGAGAGAGACCGGGCTGTGAGTGACTTGGCTGAAGCTCTTCGCAATCTGGATGACATGAGAAAGCAGAAGAACGATGCTGTTCGTGAACTGAAGGAGCTGAAGTATGTTAGAGAAGTGATCAAACTGCACGGTAGTTTGTGATAAAACCTCTGGTTTGGTAGCTGTGTTTGCAAGCGAATCCTATGTTATTATAGCTGTGGGCAGCAGGTGTTTATGATACTGTAGATTGAAACCTTGCCTATATTTTTAGTTATGATGAAAATTAATTACGATGGGCAGGAACCTAAGCCTTTACTATCTTAACAATTTTATCGTATTAATGAGGCACATATTCTAAGCTTTGTACTGTGGAGATAACTCTGAAACACTATGGGATTCTTTCACTGAAGTCATATTAACTGCAATTTAGTTCCCCCAACTGTATTCTCACTGTTTTATGAATGCAAGGAAGATGTGGATCATATGTCATCTCAATGGGTTCTGGTTTTGCTGTTGTTTATCATGCCCTACTTTTCCTGAGCATACTGATGCCGCTCATCTGAGAGTGAATTAAATGCATTTTGGGAGATTTTAGAAACCTAGTTGTGCACAATCATGTAAAAAGAAAGCAAAAAATATAATATTGTATTAGGACAATATATAGAAAAGGGAAGTCAATTTGATAGCAGGCCAAGAATATTGGAAAGATGGAAGCATGAGGCAAATTTTTGACACAGCTTGGATTTTTGATTTAGAAAACAAAATATATGGTATCTCACAACAATAACATTTTGTATCAGTTTATTTAAAAAGGTTGTTCATGTCTATAAATAATTATTTTTCTTGGCCTAGGGAGAAGATGGAGAATCAGTTGGAAAAGGAGGCCAGATTCCGTCAATTGATGGCCCATAGTTCCCATGACTCAGCCATAGACACAGATTCGTTGGAATGGGAAACAGAAGTGGTAGAATTTGAAAAAGACAGAGTAAGTAAAAAATAATGAACTGCATTGTCTTATGTATGGGATAGCTTTGAAGTAAATTATAATGTCTTGATACTAGGTATGATTAAAAATAATCTCTATTTTTGTTAGTTCTATTTTGTTGTTGTGTGAGGAACCACACACACGTATGCAGCAAGTGTGGTAATACCTAGATGAAAGTAATTGGCAAAACCAAGCTGTTAGACAGAAGCTTTGTATTTTTATTCATATGAAGTACAAATAGAAATAGTTCCTTTGTCTGATTTTGCAGGGTACCCAGGTCCATGTATTATAAAAAAAATGTTTTAAGTTAAATTTTTAGTGTTCTTAAGGTTAGTGAAATTTAAGATTTGATGGAAATGCATCAGAGCCCAGTCCTATACTCTTACAGCAACATCACTTATAATCTTTGCATAAAATAGTTAAGTTTTTACATGAAGTTATTGCTCCTACTTTTGCTCAGATTCAGTGATTAGAAATTTTAAAGTATTAAAAGTATTTATTCACCATGAACATATATTTTAGGGCAACATAGCCCTTCACCTTAAAAATCTGGAATGAAAGGTGATGCTAATATCTCCTGCATGTCTGCACAGGAAGTTAAAACTCTTTTCCATTTTGGCATTTTAAGTAAAGTTGTTATATTTAGCTTTCCAGATAACCTCTATATCCTTTCATTATCATAGTAGTCCTGTTCTCCATTTAATTTTATTTTTCTTCATTGTTGTCTAGAATTTTTATTTCACTGTTTTGTATGCAAAACTTGTGTGCTATTCTGTTTGAAATTTTTGGTTGGCACATCACGTTGTTTGCTGATAGTAATTTTTTTGACCATATAGAACACACAGGTGGTGTTCCATATTGTGTTTCATTTATAACACCTTCTGCATATACCAGAATTTCATTCTCATTCCTGAATGATAAAGTTTGTGATTTAATGCTGTCAAATTAAATCCCTTTTATTTTACTGCAATATTTGGGGTCATCAGATTTTATGCTGCTCCAATCTGTCTGTGTTCTGGCAGTGCATCCCAATAAAATCACTAATACATTCCTTTTTTGACACTAGAAGTATTATATAGTATTATTAGTTTCTGGAATCTATAGTTTGAAAAGACTATACGAATTGAGCACCAGTGCTGGTCCATCAGGACCACCATCTGTAAAATCTTTCTGGGATAACAATTTTTACCATGCTTTTCCATCTCGACCAGCTCCATCATTGTATTTTGTGCATTGCCATCTTCTCCATTTTCACTGCTAACTAATAATTTAGCTTTTCCATTGTCTGTAAAATTAGTTAGCAAGTCTAGGATATACTGTACCTGTGGTAACCAACATTGCAGCCTGCTGAATTTTCCATTCACCTGCAGTTATTTAGGCATTCTTTACTTCAGAGCTTGTTCTAAAGGTTTGCATCACTGAGATCAAATGCATAGACTTTGTAATTTGAGTATACATTTCCCTTTCCCAAACACAGGGATTACACTTGCTGCTATCAAATTATAGTAATAATATTGTGCCAACCTTGATTTAGATATATGGGAAAATCCTTGCTGACCTAATTTGAATTCCAGGATGGACATTATAGAGTTGAATACATTTAAATCCTTTTATTTTTGCTTCAGCTTCACCTGTCTGCTTAAGCTTATGTTCTACATAAAGACTCTGCTCAGAACTGAGAGAAATAATGTTTACTTTTCAGCTCTGAGGCTGTACAATGATGCTGTGATCTCTACTTGAAGTTTATTTTATGGCAGCCCCATGCTCTTCTGTACGAACTTTTTTCTTACATTAAACATTTGGAAGAATGATAAGGATTTTAGTATATTTTTGACACTTTTAATGCAATTTAATTTCTGGTAAATATTCATATTTTTGTATGTTTTCGCTTCAGCTTTTATCCGACGTTTTTTGCACTCCCTGAAGATTTTATGCTTTTCTGATTTTAAGGGTATTAGTCATCGAACTACGTATAGAACCTGTCTGGTTTAAGCTCTGTTTAGGTTTTACATATTGGATTTTAAATTTCAAATATCATCTCCCTTCAGTATGCTGAGGTGGTTGGTACAGTTGATTTCAAGTAGAGTTCTCTCAGTTTTATAAGTGTACTATTTAACACTGAAATTAGCAATAAATCACTGTGTGATCAGTTGGTCCCAGTTTATTTTCTTCAACTGTTTTGCCGTTTACCAAAGCAAACACTAAATTAATATTTCCCTGTTTGTTACAGTGACTGATTTATTAAAAGATTATTATCACTTTTCCCAATGAGAATGATTTATTAAAAGATTATTATCACTTTTCCCAATGAGAATGATTTGTTTTGGTCCACGGCTGGTAGACTACAGTCTCTAATCTGTGTTTAGAAACTGGGCCCATAATATCAGAACTTTCTTTCCTGTTTACTTCTGGTCTTTAACCATATCAAAGTGGATGTCTTTCTGAGTTCGTCATTAAGACACAGTGCTGCTTCCTTAAATTTACAATTGTGTTTTCTCCAAGTAATGCCCATTTTTGGGGAACATGTCCTTGTTCTGTCATTACACATCATACCTTAAAACAGGTTATATGTGTCTGAACTTGCTGTCTCGCATGCTCTTCTGCTTTCCTGTTCCACTTTGGTGAAGTTCCCCTTCTGTGTTATTTCAACCTTAATCTAAGAGAGAAAGATTGCTGTGATGCCAGAAAATGCCTAATAACTAATGGATTTGGGAGCTTATATATTGAAATAGAAAATATAAAACTTTGCCTAGAAGAGGTACCTTGTAAATATAAGTGCATAGTACCAACATGCAGTAATACGTCTTACTAACAGACAGCAGAACAGTGTTTGCCAGGGCAATTGAGTCATTTGTTAATAATATTTATTAGGATGATATGGACTTGAAAGCACTTGGTTTTGATGTGGCCGAAGGCATGAATGAACCATACCTCCCTGGAGACTCTGGGATCTTTGTTACCAAAGTAGACAAAGGAAGTATCGCTGATGGTCGGTTAAGGTAGGGTTTGACTTTGGAAAATACTTGACTTCTGTTGATCATAACAAACTAAACATGAGCACATTGTAAATTGTCTTCAGTTTTTCCTATTTTTTCAAACAACTTTTTTATTGCTGGTCATGTGTGTGTTATTCATGTTGGTTGGGAAATCACACAGAGAAGACCAGTGCCTAAAAGCATTATAGAAATTAGCAGTTTGACTCATCCCTTAACATTTCAAATTCTGCTGAGATTTATTTAGTTTCTCTGTCTCACCTACTGCCTTTAATATCTCCTCAAACTTTGATCTATTTATTTAAATTTTGGGAAAGACATGAGGGTGATCTGCTTATGGGAGGGCAAGGGGAAAGTACCGGAGAGCAATGGATAATTTGAAACTTGCTCTAGTTTTTAGTGTTGATAGGAGGTTTTTAATAACTGCTCTGTCCAAAGAGTTGCTTTTAAATAAGGAGTAGTCATTAGTGATTTGAGGATAAACTTTTATTTAATGCTTTTTCAGGAACAGAGGACTCCAGACAATTAAGGATTAGTGTATGGAGATCAACTCCATTTTCATGAATGTTACTTATGTCCTGTGTCAAGCTTATAAAACTGACCTGCTTATTTCTGTCTATCTACCAGAGTGAATGATTGGTTGCTGAAGATAAATGATGTGGATCTTACTAATAAAGATAAAAAGCAAGTTATAAAAGCTGTTCTCAATGGAGGAGGTGTCATTAACATGGTGGTACGACGAAGGAAGTCCTTAGGTGGGCGAGTGGTAACACCTCTTCACATCAATGTTTCCGGACATAAAGGTAATGGCTATAAAGGATGTATGTAAGTGGTACGTGTTTGTTCAGCCAAAAATGGCTTGACATAAAGGTACATGTTCTGAGCCTCTGCTTAAGACCTGCTTAAACTGTTACTTCTTCCTAGGTAGGGCTTTTCATTAGTTTTTTGGTTTGGTTTTGGTTTGTTTTTTAGCTAATATTGATGATAGCTTTATTCTGCAAATACTGGTTTTCTTTTCTGTTCTTGAGTGGGTTTTGGGTTTGTGGCTGGTGGGTGCTTCTTTTTTTTTTAATGATTATTATTTATTTTTAATACTTAGTTCTAGTTAGTTGCCTCTCTGGAGTATTACTCAGAGTCTAAACAAGACTGTTAAACCCATCAGTCACCCCAGCTCCCCAGCTTTGTATGATTATATTAAATTTTGGGATATCCATAATCCCTGTTTTCCCCTGCTGTGTTCTTATTTCTGTAAAAGGTTTTTCAGAAATTGAAGTTCACTTGGTTTGGTAGTTACATTTCTTTCTCATGCAGGCAGGTCAGACATGTTGTTTGAGCAAAGTATTTGAATTGCAGGAGTAAATTAATTTTTTGTGTATTTCAGATAGTGGGGTCAGTCTAGAAAATGGAGTATTTGTTGCTGCTGTTGTGCCTGGAAGCCCAGCTGCCAAAGACGGTTCACTTACTGTGGGAGATAGAGTAATTGCTGTAAGTCTTAAGAATACATTCTCCTTTTTTTATTTCTTGTTTATTTAAAAGTGGTGTCATTGATACTACTTTCTAAAGTCCCAGGCTTTCAAATTAATTTTTTAGTTTTGCTGTGTTATACCATTCTTGTATATTCATTAAATATTTATTATCAATTAATGTGTTTGTAGGCTGAGTGATTAATATAATGTGCAGGTTGTTTGCTACACTTATGTCATATGAAAATTATTGGTAGATACTGACTTCACACTTGGCTTATATATGTTGATACTTGTGATTTTTTTTTTTTTTTTTAAATACTGAATAGAAAGGTCAGTTCCAAAAAGATGTCCCTTTGTTGGATGAAAGGTTTCTTGTGTTTTAAATTACGCTATTACAGATGTCATCTTTCTACGGTGTGAATTTTTCCCTACTTGCATTTGCATCTTTGAACTACTTGTGTGGTATATGAACTACTGTGAAATGAAAGGTGGTTACTGTTGATGTAGTGACTAGAGTAGAGGCTAACGTGGTGAAACAGGTGGTGTTACACTATATGTGTAGGAGGACTAGCAGGATTGTGGAGAACAGAGTAAGACAGGACCAAGTGAACCAGCCTTCAGTCACGTATACCTATAAAACTAGTCTTGTCCCTGTCTTGGAGTTGCTGCCCTAAGGTGCTCCCCACCTGCTCCCTTTGACTTACGAGTGTCTGTTGTGTTATTTTTGTGTGCAGATCAATGGCATTGCACTAGATAATAAGTCACTTACTGAATGTGAAGCTTTGCTACGAAACTGTAGGGATTCCCTGACCCTGTCACTGATGAAGGTGAGTAGGAGAAGCTAAATTTGCAGAATTTTCTTCAACTTATACAAAATTATTTTAATTGTGCAGGGAAGAGTATATGAAAATATTAATATATCATTATGTCCAAGTCTCCTAAAATTAAGTAGGAGATATAACTTACTTACTGCTCTTATTTCTTTCCCATTTGTTTGCTGGTCACATGAAATGACTCCTAGCACAATTGCTTCTTTCTTCTTGATTTCTGCTTTAGAGCTGCAGCATTTTTGTACATGAAAGATAGACTGCCTCCTGACTACAGAAAGGTTTGCTTTTAGTCAGGAGGGACTTGTGCAGAAAACTGAACTCTGACTATCATGAGGATTAAGTACAAGGCTTTCTTTTTCAGGCTTATTGCTCTAAAAATATTATTCTGGTTTGCTTATTGAGTTTAGAATCCCATTACGCTGAGCCTGTCACATGGCCTTTGTGAGTGATAATTCCAGCTTCAGAGATCTTGAGGTTTTAAAAAAGTAAAAAGATGAAACATTCAGAGGAAATGGGCAATGAAAGATGACTCATTAGCATCACTTAACAGAGGTACAAGTAGAATGCAGATCCTTTTACTGTCAGTTCAGTGCTTTGCTACCGTGTGGAGTTGCCCTTCTGGAATTATTATGAAAATGTTTAAAAACAAATTCCTAGATCCATTTTATCTGATATTCTGTGCTTTGAATCTGTAAGATGTTATTAAACCTTTCCCAACTGTGTACATGTCTTTGTGTATATTCTGGTATAGGTAAATCAAATATGACTCATAATAAATAGAAGTCACACATAATAATAAGGTGATCACGTGTTTTCTGTTGTAGGTTTTTCCTCAGAGTTCATCTTGGAGTGGTCAAAATATATTCGAGAATCTGAAGGATTCAGAAAAAATATCAAACTGTAGGGTCCATGCATCAGAGATACAAGCCCAAAATAAAAGAAACCTGAAACTCAATAGCTCAACACAGACTGACATTTTCAATCCAGACATCATGGATGGCAAGAAGGACCAGAGTGATCAGGGCAGCGGTTCATTTTGCGATCACAAACCTTTCCCTAATAACACATTACGAGTAGACTCCTGTAGGAACACGGTGCACAGTTGCCACAGCAATTCAGAACACAGTCTCAGCTCCTTCAGCCCAGAGACATATGGGGACCGAGGCTATGGAGCTGTTGAACTGGACAACAGGAGGCTGCCTTATGAACCTGCAGGAGCCGACTGTATGATGGTTGAGACTGCATTTGACAAAGGACATGGAACTAAGCATAGTGGTGGTACCTGGCCAAAAGTCATGGTTAATATCTCAGCAACAGAAACAGAAAAGTTCACTGTGTACAAAAAGCCAAAACAAAGGAAATCTATCTTTGACCCTGACACTTTCAAAAGACCACCAACTCCTCCCAAACTGGAGTACCTTTCCCCTAATCAGGTGACAGGCCATTCACCTCAGCCATCAAAAGCTGAAGTGGCTTCAACACCTCCAACTCCTCCTAAGAGAAGTGACTCTATCAAATTTAAACATAAACAGCAGGCAAGCTCTGCATCAGAGTCTACGGTAACAACTGGATCACCGCCCACCAGCCCGGCCACTGCCCAAGCTCCAGTTTCCTTGGCACTTAAGCAGGACTCTGCTACTCTGAAGGGGCGCGGCAGGAAGCGCGGAAGGAAGGCTGGGCATTATTATCGAGAGGAGGGAATTGACTGCACTCATCTTTCTTCAAGGAAATCCTGTGAAGATGACATTGGCTTTCAAAGAGTTGAAGAGCCAGAGGTTAAAAGACCAAGGCCAAAATCAGCTCCTGCTCTGAGGCATAAAATGACCCCTATGCCCATTCCTAGTCCTGCACTTCAGGTAGAAACTTGATATATTAAAGTGTAAAACTTGAAAACTTAAAGTGTATTTTCAGTGTGGTTTTGCGTGCCCAGTTACATGCCATAACAGGAGAAGCATAGCCCGTTCTCAGAATTGGGGTCCCCTGAGAAGCTACCCCAGACTAAGTTGGCACTTTGCAGTATCACAAAATACAAAACTGATTACTGGAGTTCCAGTATTTAACTGCAGTGGTCACTGTGGTGGCTGTCAAACAGAATGATAGCAGCCACATCTTGTTTTTAATGCTGCTTCTTGGAATCTGGATTCGTTCTTGTATGCTTTTGGCAACCTGAAAAAGATTCAAATAAAAATGCAAAGAGGCAGCTTTAGAAAACCTGAAAACAGGTCCTCCTCTAAGTTTTGCCAAAGTCAGATTGATTGTGCAGCTCACTGTAAAAATTAATGCAAAAAGGTATACCCTTCAGTGTTGTTTTTAAGTCTGTGTATCTAAATAATTTTACAAATGTGATAAAAAATTCATAGTCTTAAGCACATTACACCGTAAAGTTGGACTGTTTATGAGAATATGATTTAATAATACAGCTCAAAATGACAGTGTAATATGATAGAATGAACAACCCTGCTGTGGAGACAGTGGGTCATCTCTTGCCAGAGTAGGTGCAAGAAAAAATTCACGTGGTCTAGGAAGAAGAATCTATTTAGATGACTATATAATATAAAATGGCATAATCAATAATGTAGTTTCAGGTCCATCGCCTCAGATTAGTTCAGGTGGCAGACACAGATTTTTTTTTTTTTTTTTTCCTCTCCCTCGAACTAAAATCTGGAGTTTGAAAAAGTACAATTTTTGCTTGTATATACTCACATGGTAATGTCTTACAGTATCATATTTTTTGCCTGTACTTGTTTATACTTGGATAATCCCACCTTCTTCAGAGAGTTTTAGTAGCAATACGGACAGCAGAGCTGAAATGGAAATAGTACAAGCTTTGGAGCCATATTCTGAAAAAATACTGATATAAGAGAACAAGTGGAATTTCTGTCTTTCTTTGGCTGCTTTCATTGTGTTTCTTCTGCATCCCCTAATATTTTTTTGGGAAAACAGTTATGAAGAGCTTTAAACCTTTTCTGTACAAGTGCCCAGCAAATTTAGCATTACTGCTTGTGGTTTAACCCCATCTGACAACTAAGCACCACACAGCCACTCACTCACTCACCTCACAGTCATATAGGGGAAGAAAATCAGAAGGGTAAAAGTGACTAAACTCATGGGTTGAGTGAAAAACAGTTTAATAATTGAAATAGAATAATAATTAAAATACCAATAATGAAAAAAAATTAATGAAAAGGGAAACAACAAAGAGAAATAAAACCCAAGAAAGATGAGTGATGCAAATGAAGACAATTGCTCACCAGCAACCACCTGATGCCTAGCCAGTCCCTGTGCTCCCCCCACCAGCCTTCCCCCAGCTTTAGATAGTAAGCATGATGCCATATGGTCTGGAATTTCCTCTTGGTCAGTTGGGGTCAGCTGTGCCATCTGTGTCCCCTCCCAGGTTCTTGTGCACCCCCAGCCTACTCACTGGTGGGGTGAGGAGCAGAAAAGGCCTTGAGTCTCTGTAAGCACTGCCTGGCAGTAACAAAAACATC
>NW_010226797.1:11640-12033 GCF_000690775.1 Eurypyga helias
TTTCCAGCACAAATCCAAAACAGACTCATACTAGCTACTGTGAATAAAATTAACTATCCCAGCCCAGAAAATAATGGAAAAGTATAACTGTTTGATTTTGTAGCTGAAATCAGCAGATAGTTCTGAACTGGTCTGAAGAGCAGTATGGCCTAGAGAAAGGTCACATCTTTTGCATCAAGAAAATATTCTAATGTCATCTTTTGGCACATACGTAACAACAAAACATGATCAAGATATTGAACACATTTGAATACGGAGTGCTTGCTTTATGTAGAATATCATTAGCACATAATGCCCCATGCTTCTTTGAACTACATTGGTGTGAGCATGTACACTGTCCCGGTTATAATTGTGATAGTATTTGTAGTAATACTGTATAATCCTAGTAGCATT
>NW_010226797.1:12050-24750 GCF_000690775.1 Eurypyga helias
CCAATTGTGACAAGGACACGTGTTAAGTTGGAACTTAGGTGTAAGAAATTTGTTAGTTGGACAGAGGGGTTGTTTCTATTTAAGACACCAGGAAGGATATACAAGGACATATTACGGTTGGTTCTACAATACTTCCCAAGTGATATTGCATGTATCATATAGATGTTGGTTTGAGGTAAAGAAAAAAATTGTATAAGAGAATTCTAAATTTCTCTCCCACCCCTCCTCTTAGTTTCTTCCCCATACTCACAGAAAATAAACAGAACTTTATAACTCTGAAGTTGTCTGGAGAGCAGATATTGTGCCTTAAAAAGCAAACACCATTCACTCTCAGAATTTCTTTTTGGTGCAATTGTCTGTGTGCGTTAACAGCTACATCAGGTTGTGTGGTGTTAGTGTCCAGTCTGCGCATATTCATTCCTGAAGTGGTGTTTATAGTCTCAAAAATAGGTGTATAGCACATGCAGCGCGGTTGAATTTGTGGCCTTATTGGGTGTTATCTGTTTCCTTAGTTGTGCATATACACAGTTAGGTGTGTGTACTTTGGTAAGTTGATAAATTAAGAGAACTTTCATCCCTGAGTAGTAGGTGATATAATTACTAATACACCCATGGTAGTGATCAAGTATTAGTTCTGAGAAGGTACCTCTGCATTTTAGAGTCTTTCTGCGCTCAGTAACTGTTAATTTAATTAAAACAGTGCTATCATAAAAACTGTAAATACCTTTTCAGTATTTATTTTCATTCACTACGTACTACAATCTCATGTTTTGTGTTGTACATTTCAAATGTGTGAACTCTGCATGCTGAATCCTACACTTGCAGCTCTCTAGCATCACTGTCAGTGTCTGAGGTATTTTCATGTTTCTTAACTCACTAGTGTCTACCTGTTATGTACAGAACAGAAGTTCTGATGGTTCCACAACCTGATTAACTCTGTTGAAGGGAGGTTGCTCCACATGTATTGGCAAATACAGGCTTAGTGGAAAATGCTTTCTGGCTTGTTAGCCAGGTTATCTTTAGGAAACACTTTCAGTAGTGGCTGAAATAATGGTTGAAGTATCCTGTGAAATCAGTATTTTAAAGGAGAAATATAATTAAATGCTGGGTGATTTATTGTGAAGGAAAGTATATCACTTAAGTTGCAAAGATTGTCCTAAAAACTTTACAAAAAAATAAAAGAGAGGAGGAGGGAGGAAGAAGGGGTAGAAGTTAATAGCATCATGGAAAGATAATGGTGTAACAAGCACTGTGATAGTGAGCAAGTTCTGGAACAAGTACTAGAGTTGGAAGTTGCTTACTGTCTACAAAGTTTGGCAATTTTATTTATTCTTTCCTTCTAATCCCCAGCTTTCTGTAATCAAATTTCTATGGTTTTGTAGGTGCAGAAGTACGCTCCAGCTAGTGAGGAGCATCTGTCGCCAGAGCTACAGGAATGGGCACCATATTCACCAAAACGCTCTGCTAGGCACAGCGATGGCTTTGTGCCTGCTGCCTTATATGCTGGCAGCATGTCTGCAGGTGAGTGACACAGCTTGTAGCTACTTTCTAGGAATGCCCCAAGGAATTTGTCTGTATTGGGCAATATTGGGCATTAGTTGTGATAAGTGCAGAAACAACATGACTCACAAAACATATTTCCATGGTCTGTTGTAATATGAATATGGTCTGCTCAGCTTTGTGCTGTAAAGAAGAGAAACCTGTTTAAGAACCATTAAGGAAACTGAGAAATTCTTGCCTGAAGGATTTGAGTGTCATCAGTTTCTGTGCAGAGGAGTTTTGAATACATTAGTTGTGAACAAGGTGTAGCCTGTACTGCAGGGGGACAAGTAAAATTTCCAGTATTTTTGAAAGCAGTCAATGGAGACGTCCTAACAGAACAGGAACAAGAATCACTTTAGCTGCAGTTCAAGTACCAAATAAAAAGTGGTGTTCCTGTGAGACGACTATTCAGAGAAAGATGCAGAATTTTTATTGCTGTATAAAAAAGTTTGATTCTTGAAAACAAAGAAAGTCTTTTAGTTGCCAGTGCATATACAATGATATACTGTGAATGAGTTCATTTTTTGGTAATCTAATCCACTTTATTACTGACGCATTACAGAATTATAATCCAGATTTGAAATATGCACGTACTACTTAAAAGTTGTCACGTGGTGATTAATAATGCATTTGACAGCATGCTAATAATTTTTATTTATAGATACATGTTCATACATGCAAATGTTATAATGTATAATTATATGCTTATTTAAATATACTTAAAATATGTAGTTTATGTGCTAATAATATTGGCAAGAATGTGCTTTTATCATCTTCAGCAGGTACTGTACCAAGAAGCTTAGCACCGTGCCCTGCAGTGACTGCAGTCATGAGAAATCCCATCTATACTGCCTGGAGCCATAGAGTTCACACCAGCAATTGCCCATCGGTCGCCAGCCAGATATGCCATCAGCATCTGCATCCCAGGTGTTTTGAAATTTGTATTTCCTTAAATTTTTGTTTTCATTAGGATGAAATTGCTTGTGGTAGTTGTTTTGTACAATGCAGAGTGAAATGCACTGCTGTTGTGTTATTTTGACCCTGGGTTCTCAAAATCATTGTTGTATACAAGTGATGTGCCAGTTGCTTTCAAGTCTTTCAGTACCTGATGTATTGGGTTTCCATCTGTTCCACTGGCTGATACTGACAATGAAATCATTTTTTTTAATGAACTAATTTCTAATGTTTTTTTCTCATGCTTCCCAAAAAAATAAAGCCTTCCCCCCGTTTCTGTAGCACTTTAGGCTATTTTTTTCTTTGACTTCTCTTAATTTGTAAACTGATGGGTCAATTGGGAAGTGGGAGGGAGAGGAACATTCATTTGATTCAGTAACTCAGGGATAACCAAAATTTTTTATTGGCCTATTTGCTACTCCCAGTTCTCACTGTTGCCCTATTTTACTTTTCTTTTGATGTAGTTCTCAGCATCAAGGTCGCCTGAGTTTGGACCTGAGTCATAAACACTCCAGTGACTACACGGAAAATGCACGTACAAGAGCATCTCATGGCTCTAATTCATTACCATCCAGTGCAAGACTTGGTAAATTGTTTTCCTGATTTATTTCCTGTGGGACTCATATGTATTGGAGGCGAAGAAGAAATAGAAAGTTTCTTAAGTACATGCGTTATGGAATTAACACAGCTAGCAAAGCCAAAGGCTTCCTGTGTTCCTTTGCTTCATTTTTTGTGGTTTTATGACTAAAGGTGTTCCCTATAAGGAGCTGTGTTAAATTTGTTCTTCACAGTCTCTTGAAAATGTTGTGTGTGTGTGAGTGATTCTCCTTTCTGTGCCTGTTACTGTTTGAAAGTACCCATATGAAGATGGGAGGCCCAGCCAAAGTATTTGGAGAGAGCGTGCAGAACAAAAAATGGAGGATGGCTAATGGCCTATTGTAAAATGTTACACTTATGTTTACTTGACTGACCTGTATGATTGTTTATGCCTATCCTAGTAATACCAAAGCAAATGCATGCTTTGTAGCAATGACATTTTAACATTTTAGAATTTTTTAAATTTTAAGTTATATAATAACGTTTTTGTGCATGTCTATGTCCCTGTGTTTCATCAGTGATTGGCATTTACATCTGAATGGAGCATGGTAACTTTGTAACCAAAGTTAAAAACGGCATAACAATGGGAAAAATCCGTATTCATCCAAGCAGAATGCAATCAGAATATTTTAAATGCTTTTAGCAGGTCCCATGGGTTCTTAGTAAACAGAGATGTTAGATTGTAACTTGGACTTCAAGTTAAGTTTTATTTGATATAAAAATATTAAAAATATTTTTCATAATAAGAATGGAAAGTGAGTGTATGCTGTATGGGGCATTGTGGGCTGTTTTTATCAGTTGTGCAATCAAGATAATTTACTAGAAATATGATATACACAGTATCTGCAAGGGTAATCAACAAGGCCTGTGCATAAATTCAGGGGCCATTTTAATGCTCTTGAAGAAGTATAATCTAAATGTACTTTTGTTCAATGTAGTTGCTTTTACTTTTGTCATAGTAATGTTTTCTTTTTATAAAAACAGGTTCTTCGAGTAACTTGCAATACAGAACAGAACGAATTAAGATCCCTTTAACACCAAGATATCCAAGGTCCATGATTGGCTCTGACAGAGGTGAATTATTTAATGAGTAATTTTAAACATAATGTTTTCTCTATGTCCAGTCCAAAGCCTTTGCAATTGTTAAATCAAGTTGTGCCAAAATGTAAATATGACAGTTGTAAGGTTGCAAAATTTGCATTTTACCACAGAAAGGTAAAAAAGAAGACTTTCTAAGGTAAGTGAATTTTTCTATTAGTTGACTTTAGGATGTGGCACACTAAGAAAAAGTGCATAAAAAAGACGAAGAATAAGCGTTGCTGTATGTTTTACAGTTGTAGTTTTCTTCTGGAACCGTGTCTTAAAAGTTTTAGCAGTGAGATGACCCACATTAATTTTTTTATTTTTTTAGGTGTATTATTTTGCATATTATTGTACTACTGATGGTAAATTGTTTTTTGAAATGCAGTGAATATTTTAGTACTTCACTCAAAATTGCTTGGTGGAGGATATTTAAAGACACGATACAAATACCAGCTGGAGTGCTGGAGAGCTGTAGGCTTCAGAGGTTG
Source organism: Eurypyga helias (assembly GCF_000690775.1). Lineage (NCBI taxonomy): Eukaryota > Metazoa > Chordata > Aves > Eurypygiformes > Eurypygidae > Eurypyga > Eurypyga helias. The sequence continues at coordinate 16,715 of NW_010226797.1, forward strand.
ATGACAGTAAACAGTAACTCTTTGCTGCCATCATTGCTCAAATGTTCTGTGGCCTTAATGGGTTGTATGCAGTGTTTTTTCTAACTGGGCAAGTACAGTACTTACAAACACTTTTCATTTGTGATTAGTAATTTGAGATTTATTTTCTGTGGCTTTTTCAGCGGAAGCAAACCGTTTCCGTCAGGGCACTCATTCAGTACATTGCTCAGGGAGGGTACAACCAGGGGCAAGATGTACATGAAGTCATGTCTAGCTTGTTTGACATTGCAAAGCTTTCCTGTCTCTGTGTATGATTCATTCTGGGCTTTGCTGGTGTTTTCAGGTGTTTCATACTGTATCTCCTACCCAAAGGAAAGGGCTCTACATAAATACTTTATTTGAAAATGAACCTATATATTCAATTTTTATTTTACTTTTCCTTTCCTGTTTTTTATCTTTTTCTTTAACTTTGTACTGCTGAGCATTTTCACACATGCACGTGGTGTAGCTTGTCTGTAGCCTCCTCTCCTTGTTGAGAATGGCAGTAATTGTATGCACACTTAGAGAGGACAGGCTTGACATCTAGTCATTAAGGAGAGTAACTTTGCACTGTCTAAAATTAGTTAGCTGGTGTCCCTAAGTTTCTTACTTGGTTAACAGAGTGCTAGTGAGCAGTAGGTCCTCTTCGTTGTCTCGGATGTGTACGGTGTCTTTCACTGTGTCTGTGTAGAACTCCAAACTATGACAGATGAAGGATACTAAAACTCAGCTGTTGATTTTCCATAGGCTCCTTGTCTCACTCTGAATGTAGCAGTCCCAGCTTGATAACTCCTCCACAGTCACCTCTTAACTTGGAAACGTCTTCCTTCGCCAGCAGCCAGTCTCAGAACTCCCTTTCTACACTACCTAGGATTTCCATTAGCCCAGTATCTATTGGAGAACGTAGAAAAGATAGGTAAGGTCCCCATGTTATTTGCTTCTAATACAAATGTGTCTGAGGAAATTGTGTACATTTGTTTATTGGGCTGAAGGAGTGTGAACATTTAATTTGGAAGACAAATATGTAGGCACAGAGGTGCATCTCAGGACCTGTTACTCAGTGTTTTTATTTTCTTTAATTAGTGTTTAAGAGATCTTTGTGTGGATTTTTTCTTCAAAACTGAAGGCTAGATTCTTGAGATTAGAAAACTAAGGTATTTCATAAGACTTTTATTTCTTCCATGTTGGATTAGTGGCCACACCAAATAAGAGCAGTCTAAATTGGAGTGCACCCCTTCAGCTGAACTACCTCAGATGCTTGTTCATGATAGGCTTGTTCTGTACTCTGGAAAACTAAATAAAATGAAGACCTAGTTACATCTGATAGATAAATATCAGGTGCCTTAACGTTGTAGAGTATGTGCTGTAACCACTGTGCCTTGATTCAATTTAGCCAGATAACATGAAAAATTGAGGGGATAACTGTGCAAGGACGTATCCATATGTACAGACGCAGTTTAACTACTGTGACGGATCCCTTTGGCTGTACAGACCGCTGCTAGCAATAGCATTAAGTGTATGTGCAGCTGCATGCAGAATCTGAACCTGAAATGATAGCTTTCTTAAAAACATGAGCTTTGTGTTTTAATGACATTATATATCCCAAGATGAATGTTTTCAAGATATGTTGCTTTTGCTATCAGTTTCGGACATCTGATTTCATTTTATCATAATCTGGCCAGATTGAATATATGAAAAGGTTTGCTTGAATTCAAAGCATTGAACAGTAAGACACAGTCTGAATCAGGCATTTATTTACAGTAAGGCAGCTGAATGCCCTTTTGGCAGTATAAAGGACCTGTGATGTCTTGGGATAGATTACATTTATGTGGACTTCAAGACCCCTTTGTATTACTTGACTTATGTAAAACGACTGACCATAAAAAATGTGAATGATAAAGTAATAAGGATATTCTGTATTCTAAGTTTTCTGGTAGTAATAAAGAGTTATTCATAAGATGTTATATGAAACTTCTGTCTCGTTTAAAGAATCAGTAACTAAGTTATTGTAGTAACTCTAGAATGTATATTGTGTACAAAGGACAGTGTTACTTTGAAAGGGAATGTAAAGAGGTTTTTGTGAATTTTCTTTCTTTCTTACTTCAGTGTGACTTTTGTACTATGTGTACTAAATTAATGTTCTCATATAAATGTTCCTCTAATTTTCACTTGCAAATTCAAAGTCAGCTTAAAAAACTAGGTTTTTGAGGTCCTATAACTTTGTATCTCTGAGTTCAAAATATGTGTTCTGATCTCTGGGAAATAACTATTCTGTAAACATTGATTGAAGTACAGTCAGGTTCCATCCCTTTCACTCTTCCTGTGCATATGTGCTTTGGTTTTTTAAGCGAAACAAAAACTAACGAACATAAACAATTCTTAATTTAGGAAAATAGCTAATTTAAGTTTATACTGAGAAAATGTTTAAAGATGCCTAAGTTGTATTTTAAATCGTTATTTCGTCTTATTCTTTCTGTTCCCCACAAAATACAAGCAACTCACTTGGCCTTTCAGCAGATAAAAATAATAATAGTAATGCAGATTAAAAATAATAATCAATGTGTCTGTTCTGTTGATTTTAATTTAAGTGAAAATTATACGACCTGGTCAATTAAGACTTTTTTCTAATCAGTGTTTAGTGATTCTGGCAGGCAGTCTGAATGTTATAGAAGAGTGCGCTTCACTTGATTTTAATAACACTGCTTATCAAGTAAGACACCTTTTTAATGTTATCATTCTGTTATACTTTATTATTGATTCTGTACTACATGCATTACTAGTTATCTTTCATTCTGTATTTAGTAGAATTCTAAGATACAATCCTGTACAGTTTGTATGGGTTTGATTCTTTCTTATTCCAGTCCAAAACAAACAAACAAACAAAAAAAACCACATTTAAAAATGCATGTGGTAGGTGGAAGAGTGGTTCAGTGAAGTCCAGAAAGATGTAATTTTATTTTTTAATGAGGTAGTATGCCTTGATAAATTTTGTGATATTAAGAGCTTCATATAATGTAATGGTTTACATGCTCATAGTCAGTAACAAACAAACAAACAAACCACCAAACAAAAAAACCTGGGAGTTAACACAGTTCAGTTGAGATGTGCTAAATGCAAAAAAGTTGGGCTTCAGTTTAAGTTTGCTGGTACTAAACATATCTTATTTTCATTACATTGATAGACAAACTGAGGCCATTACCTCGAAACAGTGATATTGCTGACATTACTGGGTTCTAGAGTTGCATTCTTTTCAGCAGCCTTTTTTTATCTTTTCTGCATTAATAAGCTGGCAAACTATTATGCCCCTGCTGCAGAAGTCTACCAATAGTTACCTTTGAAGACTGTGGCAATCAGCATAATTTATGAAATTGCGTCCACTGTCCCCAGCACCAATTCCTACTCTTCCAAAAATACTTTTCCTCAACCTGGCTCACATTAGTAGCAGGGAGTGAAGTCCACTTAACTCATCTGGTCTCTGGACAGCACAATTAAAATAGTTTAAGCAGTTGGCACAATGTAGAGAATGTCTATCTGATGTAATGAAATGTTAAGACAAAGAAAACGTTCAAATTAATGCATGTCAAATGTGGTATGATGCTATTAAAATAAAAAAATATACCACACCTGGTACCCAAGCAGCTTCATTTATAATGAGCTCAACTATTAATATCTGGTGATGCCTTTCACTGTGTAGACATTAGTAAGTTCCTAGTAATATGAACCAACATTTTTTAGGAGGCTACTGTTTGTTTATGCACACCATGAAGGGACCAGCCCTGTTTGTATAGGTGGATGCATCCTAACTAAAGGGGGAGGAAAGGGGAATGTACAGGGGTTTTCTTTTGTATAAGCCATTCTCTTATACTTACTAGTGTTTTACTACTGTGTGTCTTTCTAAGTGTTCTTTTTTTCTCAAATCTTCTACGTCTTTCAGATATCTGTTCCGTAATAGGTCTTTTCTGAGAATCCCTGTGGCTCCTAGGCCTAGGTTCTCATCACTAAGGAGTTTGAGGTTGGCCTAATATAAGGTTGTCTTCTCGAGCAGTATTGCGCACTTTGTGCTATTTTACATGTTTGGATAATTGCCCTGAGAAGAATTTGCATGGTAATTGTAATGCTACCATGCAAACTGCTGTCTTAATGGCTTGAGTTTGCAACTGCTTAATTTTCGTTACTAATTTGTTTTCCTGCACACATATGTGAAATCTGATATTTGTGCATTGTTGTCCTTTGGTTTACTACCTTATTATTTATGATGTTTCTTTTCACTGGCAATGAAGACTCCCAGCATTTATATTTGTAACATACCTTTCTGGAATATGGTTTGTAAATGACATCATATATTCAATTCAATTACTCCTATATAATATGCATCTGGAAGCTTCTTTCTTACCAACTTCATCACCATAATATTTATATTTCATGTTTATCATGATATTTTAGAGCAGTCATGTACCTGGTATACATTTACTTCTGCCACTGTACATTGCATGGTGTTAAAGGAATGCATTTAAGACAGTTGACAGTAATTTATTTAAGTAACTGTTTAAACCTATTTCATTATTAGACTTCAGGCAGACATGAAGTATTGCATGTAACTTTGACATTGTGATGGTTGAAGTGCAGTTTTGTCCAAATCAGTTTTAACTATCTCCTCTAAAAGGCCCTACATGGAAGAGCCACGTCATGTTAAAGTGCAGAAGGGTTCTGAGCCACTAGGGATTTCCATTGTGAGCGGAGAAAATGGTGGAATATTTGTCTCTAAAGTAACAGGTGGGAGCATTGCCCATCAAGCTGGCCTTGAGTATGGTGATCAGTTACTGGAGGTAATTGTTTGCTTACTATTCCTATGGCTTAAAGAATAAGTTCTTGTTACTCCAGCCATAACTGCCTTCCCCAAAAGAGTATCTTGTGAAACCTTGTGTACTGTGGGATGTAGCAAAGGGGTACTATGTATTGTAATATTCAAGTCATTGTGATTGTTGTCACTTTCTGTCAGCCTTTATCATAAAATAATATCTTTTGATGACAGATTTGTATTGCATGTATATAGACATAATTAAATATTCGGTACTTAAAACAATATAGTTCCAACATCATACTCTGCCTGATACAGTGAGTAAGTATGGAAGCAGCTGGCTCATACCAAGTTTCATGCTGCTGTTGCTGTGCCCATAATCTTACCTGAGATATCTGGTTTAAAAAATACTCAGGTAGGCTTTAGTTTAGCTACAGTCATGTTTTTGCCTACAGTAATAGATGAACATGTAGAGGAGCATTTTGTCAAGTACAGAGCTGCTTTGTAAATGTTAAATCCATTCATGCTTGTGTATGTTGAAGCATGTTCTGTTGCACAGCATGTGGATGATACTACAATGGGCCTGAACGGATCATGGATCTGAATGTATCTTTAAATTCTGAATTTATTCAGATCGGTGATGTGAACTAACTTGTGCTTACTCAGTGGTACCAAATCATAACACAACTTAGAACAGATGTGTCTTTCAACAGTAAAAAGATTTCTAAACTCATTGTTAGATTACCAAATATTTAAAAATTACAGTGATTCCTTTGAAGGATTAAACCCTAGGAATCATTGTATAGCAGCTTTTCCATCCTCCTGTTTACCCCAGTAGAAATAAGTTAGTATTTAGACATTAAACTAATTAAGAATATGAAAGAATGATTTTGCTGGTTTCCATCTGAGAACTTTACATCCTGGTTTGTGCGTTTTCTCCATAGTTTAATGGAATAAATTTGAGAAATGCTACAGAGCAACAGGCTCGACTAATCATTGGCCAGCAGTGTGACACCATTACTATCCTGGCTCAATATAACCCACATATGTATCAGCTTGGCAATCATTCACGATCAAGGTAAGGCTAGCTAGACTTAAAAAGCTACTAGTAGATAACTTCTGTACAGGTAATGTGTTTGCAAACATCCGCATATTTGTGCTGATAAGAAGCGTGATTGCTTAGAAAAGTAACGTGTTGATATGTGCCTGTTGAAAAGGAAAAGGATGGATGAACCTACTGTATTTTCTTTCTTATTTGGTCATAATCCTTAGATACGTTAAATTAAAACCAAAGTTGACTTCTTTCTAGGATTGAGAGTCTAGTACTTTGAATTGGTTTTGGTGGTGGATTTTTTTTTTTTAATAGTTGGAGTTTCCAGAAACTAAACCCAAAAAGGCATATGAGAAGTGAAATTATCCATCCCATTTTGATGCATAACCACACTTGAAAACTAAGCTTTATCTTTCTCTTAAACTTATGGTGAACAGATGTTATTTGGCATGCTGTTCTGTGGGGTTTTTTTCCCTTACTTATAGTTGATCTACCCAATAAAAAACTTTGTCAATAAAAAACAATGCATTTGGCATTGTTGAAACATTAACCCACCAGACTTTTATTCTTTTTTCTTTTTCCTCTTAGCTCTCGCCTAGAACCTGTGAGTAATCATTCCACCCCTGAAGGTAGCGGAGCTGCAACGCCTGACAATCATTCCGTAATCGATACCGTGAGTGAGCAGGATGAAGGGACAATGACACCCCCATCCAAACAAACCACACCAACCACAAGTCCCCGGAATTCCTTAAGGTATTGAGTAAAATTTTTGCATTAATGAAAAAAAAGAAATGGTCAGGGTGGATGTGAAGTGTATTAAAACAAAAAAGCGTAATGTGTGAATGCTGTGTATGGTCGAAATAAGTGAGCAGACAAGTTAAGTGTACCCCAGGATAAAAGTACGTGTTTTCAGACTTATTGAAAGATGGGATCTGCAATGAGTGAATAAAGCTTACTACAAGATTGGATTAGTTAAGAAGGTCTGCAAGAAACACAATGTTTGTCTTCTAAGACTATATATAGGTTACCTATTTTGACTAATTATTGTGTAAATTTATATTCTTTGGATGGCTAGTTGATTGTATGTAATGCAAGTTTTTGAACTGAAGTACATGTGTTATTTCTCCTTGTCAAAAGGGGCCCTGTGGACACAAACAAAAGGACTGCAAAAAATCCCAAGTGGATCTTGGGATCCAGATATGTGGTGGAAACCTGTATGGAATATTTGTCTCAGATGTAGATGACGATAGCCCAGCAAAAGGACCAGATGGACTAGTCCTGGGTGATATGATACTTGAGGTAAGCTATTAAGAAAAATCTGCATCATACTGACAAAATGTTTAGGATGGTGTAAAGAAGGAGATGCACAAACAATCATGCTGTGTCGCAGTGGGAGAGGTTCTGTTAATCTGAGTTCCTTCCACCAAGGTAAGAATGGTAAGAATAGTGAGAATGCATAACCTTCATTCTGGCTGTGACACATGAAGAGCTGGATGATGTGGGACCTGGAGAGCTACCACTGTTGAGAGCACAAGTTGCCCAGAATATGAAGGACTAATGTATGTCCACTTGGATTTATGAGTGCCTGCTCTCTTAGTCTACATAGGAAGCCTTGAATGCAATTGCTGTAACTAACATAAAGGCAAGGATATGGAAGATATTGCAAAACAGAGAACAGTATTGATCTTATCACTGTGAAATTCTAGTGAGAGTTTAGGGAAAGCCATGCAGTATGTCTTTGACTCTGCTTTCTATATCTGAAACAAGAATGTTTATCTACTTGGCAGGACTGTTATGATGATCAACACATGCATTTATGAGTTTTTCAGGTACAACTGAGCATTGAGACTGTGACTCTCCCATTGCGCCTTTAGTGTCCAGATGGAGATTTTGCTTTGTAATTGTGTTTCTGACTTCACTCAGACCAGTTGCTTTACTTGGAAAATATTAAATCCTTTCCAGTGTGAATTTTATGATTATCAGCTGACACTTTGGAAACTATTTAAAGAAGCACAGACTCTCTCTCACTGTGCATGTTTGTGTTGTTAACTTGGCTATTTTGTTTTCCACCCCCACATCTCAGTCTCCTGCTAGACATGTTAAGGTACAAACTGTACTAGGGTTAAGTGGCAAGATTTACTTTTTCTATAGAGCCTGCCGGGGGGCGGG